>NC_142941.1:50096330-50103830 GCF_046866305.1 Octopus bimaculoides
TGCACACACTCTCATATCTATCTATCTATCTATCTATCTATCTATCTATCTATCTATCTATCTATCTATCTATCTATCTATCTATCTATCTACCTACTTACTTATATGTCAGGAAATGAGAAAGGAAGATACATAAAAGCAGCATCGTTTAAGTATCAAGCTAATACACATAGAGAGGGGAAGCGATAAATAAAATCTCATTTTCACTACTACTACTACTACAATCTCTGCTCTATATTTGTTCTTCGACTGTGATAGTCTTTTTCTATCATACACAAAATACATTACAAGTACCCAGCACACACACACACACATACACACACACACACACACACATACACACACACACACACACACACACACACACACACACACACACACACACACACAGAGTTTGAAGGCTGAGTGAGTTACATATCATTCACTAAACTTTCATACTGGTCAAAAGGAAAATAAGCATCCCTCTGTTGTACATCTATTAATATTATTTCGCCCGAAGAAATGACTCAATGAATATGATCAACCCGAGGCCCACGGATACTACGGACTACACTGTAATCATCCCAGGAATATGGACTATGATATTAAGAGACATGTGATTTGTAGAAACGCGCGTAGCGATGTATGAAATATGTGTGTATAAGCATTACGAGAATAATAACCTGGTGTAGGACTCAATATACGCTGTGTCAGAACGAAGTGTTAGAGTTGTATAGAGCGATAATAAGAAAAAAAGATGACAAAGTCCGCTGCATTCCACAGCAGAAACAGCTGTAAGCTGATGAAGTTCACAAGATAATCACTTATTTCTTTGTCATCTCTTTTTCTTATCACTGCTCTATACTCGTCTCATCCTTGTGTATACATAGATACATACGCACACGCACACATACACACACACACATATATATATATATATATATGTATAAACGTATATACACACATACACACACATACACAAGCATACTCACGCACGCACGCTTTTATATACAGAAAGACGTTATGTTGATCACTAAAGGGGAAGTCACCTGAAGAATTGGTTAAATGGAATTATTAAAAGATATTTGTCAAAGACTGGATACGTACAAGCTATTGGTGGCCATAAAAGTGCATTCTGAAAGACCACACACGATCACGTGTTTTATTTCTGAAAAATCTATTAGTTTCAGTTTTCTGTAACCTCTCAGAACCAACCAGTTACACCCCCAGCAGTGTTTCTTCTTTTGTAAACAATAAGATTTGATTACATAAATAGTAAACCACCAATAGTGTGTATATGTGTGCGTGGATGTGTATGTGTGTGTGTGTGTGTGTAGGTGTTTGTGTGTAGGTGTTTGTGAGTGAATAAATATACATGAATGTATACGTTTATACGTGTAAGTGCATATATATATATATATATATATATATATATATATTAGTTATGTATATGGATGCGTGTAGATATATATATATATATATATATGTGTACATTTGTGTATATATATATATATATGTATGTATGCATATATAAATAAATATATATATATGTATATATGTATAGTATATATACATGTACATACATATGTGTGTGTATATGTGTGCATATAGATGCACACATATATAGAAAGTCATCAGTTGTTAGTCGTTTTTTAAACTGTACAAAAGCCGGGCAAATCCACCTGTTGATTTCTCATTTATTTAATTTTAGAAAGAAAATGACTCTTTAAATTCTATTTCGTTACAATCGCTAAGGTTATTAACATCAGCATCGTCAACAAACTTTACTTTTCTCCAAATATATTTAGGGGAGAAAATCATAAGCAACAACAACAACAACAACAACAACAACAACAAAAACAGAACACAAACATTACATAACGCAATAAATAGTTTGAATTTCCTGATAATGTCTCTATCATAACATATTTGGAGTATTTTGTCTTATCTTCCAATTTAATCTTGTTCCAAACTCTGAGGCAGCTGCAGTTTAACTTGCCGTTATGACAAAAGTCGACGCTAGAATGTAAATTTTTGTCTTTGTGTTTACTTCTTTGGTTTCTGTTTTTGAGATATCTTTTAGATTGTATTTCAGCAGAATTCTTCTATAAAAAATATTTGTCGCAAGAGAATAGAAATAAGAAAATATATACATATATTTTTTTCGCAATATATGTATATATGTACATATATATTTTTTCTGTTTCTCTCTTTTTTATTTTGCGCTAAATTAATAAACTTTGCTGTCATCTTATTATCTGTCCTGATGTTTATCATATTTTAAAGTCTTGATATTAAATTCTTATAGCTTCAAAGCAAACGCGTAGCTAGTTCAATTTAGTGTTACGCTAGAAAATATGCAGCTTGTAAGTAAAAGCAATCTAAGTTCAATCTACATCCACAGATGCAGTCCATGGACACATGTTTTACATTTGTTACTCAATGTTGCGCCTCCCATATGATACTTTATATATACGTAAAATATATCTATCTGACACCTCCTTCCTCTCTTCACTCCTATCCACCTCTCCTCTCTTCTCTTGCTCTGACACCTACCTCTTCCCTTCACTCTTACCCACCTTTTCTCTTCATTGATACCCCCTCTACCCACATCCCCACACCCCACTCCGACATACCCCACCCCTCCAACCCACATCCACACCTACATCACTCCACCCTACCCCACCTAATACACCTTGTTCATACACCTTGTTCATACACCTTGTTCATACACCTTGTTCATACACCTTGTTCATACACCTTGTTCATACACCTGTCTTCATCTTTTGTTTTTCTGGAAATTTCGATTATATATATATATGTGTGTGTGTGTGTGTGTGTGTGTGTGTGTGTGTGTGTGTGTGTGTGTGTGTGTGTGTTCTTGAAATCTTTGTAATAGAAAGTGCTTCATAAACTAATAACCAATAAATGGTTCTCCTACGAATGAACGAAATTATTTTAGAATGAATGAAACTAGAGATGTAATGGAAGAATGAATGAAAAAGATGAGTGAATGACGTAACAGATATTTATAATTTTTTCCCTTTAATTGAAAAAAAAAACAAAACAAACAACACCAGCCCGCACGACCAATTAAGGAAGTTAATAAAATCTCATTGCTTTTAACGGTAGCAGAGAAGGAAATTTGTAAAGTTGTATTCTCACTGTCATTTCTAATTCCGAAGTGTCAGGATATTTCTCAAATATGGTGTAAAATAAGCTTTTAGGGGAAGGCCTGTTGAACAAGTGGAATCATACAGTCAAAGATGGTAACACTGAAGGATCGCCTCAGGCAATCATTGAACTTTAAATTTATTTTATTGTCAGTTTTGCAAGTTTTCTTCTAAAATTAGAATTCGCTATAAATTAATGACATTGTAATCTGATAGCATTTATTTGCATTAAGCAACATGAACCCTAACCATTTTAAGGATATTTAAGCCCCGTTTTTAGGCAGTCTAAAGTTACGAAGAGACATTTTCTTGTAAAGATATTCTGCATTTTCTATTCTAATGATTTCAGAATTTTGTGAGTTTGTTTTCGTAACTCTGTTTACACGACCAACATGGCAGATACGATGAGCGTAGCGTAGCAATAATATGTGTTGCTTCTTTACCTTCTCTGCCATTGTGTTCTATCATTAAGGTCAGCACACACACACACACACACACACACAGACACACACATCCTACATTATATCGGTACAACTATATGAAACCACAAATAAAGCTCCTATTCCTATAATGGAATAGGAGCTTTATTTGCATATATATATATATATATATATATATATTTATAAACACACACATATATACACACGTATACATACCAGTAATGGGTGCAAATTCCGTGTACAGTAATTAGTAGACCTCTAAAAAACTTCGGTTCTGCCACTGTGTGCACCTCTCCATGGATTGTCGATTTAATGGGGAGGGGGAGGAGGAGGGGAATGAGCTAATGTAGAGCAAAAACATTTGATCACAATAAACAACTCATCTGTGCAGGTTTGTCTTTCTCTGACACAAGATACCACCAAGACTATATATATATATATATATATATATATATATATATATGTGTGTATGTATGTATGTATGTGTATATGTGTGTGCATAACGTTCGATATCGACTAAATTCTACAGGCAAGGTAATTGACAACTCAGGACACACGCACCTGAAATTCACTGAAAGATCGAAACCGGAGCCAAGCAGTTAGAAAAATGATATTTTAATTACATAGCCATAATATACAGTCATTTAGCCGGTTGGAATCAATTAAGTTGTATAAAAACCCTTGGTAACGTAAGAGAGCGTCAGAGGCCAGAATCCGATTCTATTTTTGGAACTGTTAATTAAGGACAATTCTTCGTTTAGTCCATTGAATAATAATGATCAACGGACTAATTGTCTTCAAAGTATTGAAACAATAGATTCATCTCGATTATTACGTTGCTTCTTTTTGTTTTCTTTTTGAGTTGCAAAGATCCCTCGGTTTATTTTGTCCCGTAGAGACACTGTTATCGGAGATTCAGGCTGTGAAGCAAACGACAGGGAGAGCCCCGAGCGATTGCTTCATGAATGAAACACTCGCTCGAAAATGTAGAACTGGGTTGGTAAGTTGTTATCTTTCTGCCTTCAAAGACATACAAGCACAGTAATATCCTATTATCAAAACTTTATTGTAGAAAGAACAAACAAACAAACAACGGCGAGAACAATAAAATTGCTTCTGTAAAACATAACTTATCTTGAATATAAAAATCTTGAGCAAATAAAAATTTCTATTAGCCTCTAATTAGAAATTTATCTCTCTTTAACAGTGAAAATAAAAATAATCACAAGAAAAACTATTTATCTAGTTCCTTTTTAAATACAGTAGAAAAGCCAGGTCAAATATCGATTCGATAATTCAAGATAAGCCGATCAATAACATTTTGAGCTGAGATCGCTGTTAAACTATGCCAGAAATTAATTTAACACTCCGATAGGACTGAATATTCATGGTTCACTAGAACAGCAACAAAAATGAAATACTTGCTTCGCGATAAAAGAATGAAACGAAGAATGAAAGGAAAGAAAATGCAACGGTATAGAATTATTATTTTGTAACACTAGCACAAGGTCACATATCTGAGGGTGGAGCAAGTCCCTGGAACAAAAGCCAAGTTGACCTCGGCGGGATCTGAACTTAGAATGCAAATGACCGTAACAAAATTCTGAAATTATTAATTAAAAAACAAAAAATGTATTGAACACCGTTCGAATGTTGCTTTAGTTCAGCGATTTATTTAAAACACCGATTTCGATGCTACAAGTGGCAAGTGCTGTAGGATAAGAGATAAGACGTTTGCTATGAGCTAAGTCGGCTATTCGGTTTCAAATTTGGGTTCAAACAAACTAATGCTATTCATTCCTCCACTATCCTACATAAAAGACATGAAGTTTCACAATCTTAAAACAATTCTTGTATAAATTTATCTTGTCGTTTATTAATAAACCATTCATTATAACATCTTGAGGAGTAGGAATAACTTTTGACAGAATCCACATTGCCAACGAAATCTCATATGCAATTTACGGACAAAAACACTAAATAGATACGCGGTGCAAGATTAACAGAATATGTTTCTATATATATTGAGATGTCCGGGCAACGCCGGGTAGATTTGTTGGTTTGCATGTGTGTATCTGGGTACACATATACGCACACGCAGGCGTACACAAACAGACACCTGCATACACACGCATAAGTAAAAAATAGATTAATTTTAATCGGTTAACCATAACGATATCTGCTGTGTTGAATTTATTTCTAGATTTCATGATACATTCATATAAAATTCGTCCTACTTTGATAATTATACTTTTATCAGTAATCTCATCAATGAGAGCTACCCTTTATTTTTCTGCTAAATCAACGATATAATAGCTATTCTGTTCATAATGCGTTGCGTGTTGGAGCATCGAAGAGCTGGGTAAAGAAAAACCCAACGAAAAACAATACTAATTCTAGATCGATATCCAATCAACATACATACATGTGTGTATGTACACACACACACACACACACACACACACACACACACACACACACACACACACACACACATACATACACACATACGCACATACATGTATGGAAGATAAACTTGCGTAAACGTTTTAGAGAATACTTTTCGTTTCGTGTTACACTAAATAGAACACATTTACTCTCTCAGAAGCAATTTTCAAAAGGAAAACGACGCTTAGCCAACGTTTTCCTGTGTGTTCTATAACCTGGCGTTAGATCACATCTGAACGTGTTGTCTTACACTTTTCTGTATATGGGAAACCAGTTAGGCACAGTTTATCCTCTCCAGGCTATAACCACATAAGATCTGTTGGCTTTTGTTTTAGCTCTAGGTTAGTCCTAATCAAGAGGGTTCATAATGAAAAGCAATAACCACAAGGGCAGCAATTATGAGGGAGGTGGGGTGAGTCAATTACATCGATCCCCAGTGTTCAACTGGTACTTATTTTATCGACTCCGAGAGGATGAAAGGCAAAGTCGACCTCAGCGGAATTTGAACTCAGAACGTAGCGACGGGCAAAATAACGCTAAGCATTTCGTCTGGTGTGCTAACGATTCAGCCAGCTAGCTGCTTTGCAATAATAATAATAATAATGATAATGATGATGATGATGATGATGATGATGATGATGATGAATTCTTGTACTGGCCCCCGTTTCAAACTCGACAAAACTGACTGATAATGAAATGCCTTCTAGCCCTAACCACGCTGACTTTTTCCGAGTTTGGTTTGAGAACAATTCCGGTTGTATTTTTAGCATGCCAGCAACCATGTAACAACTCCTGGATGAGTGACCACCCACGTTTTGTTGTAGCTCTAATCATGCAGACTGATGATCAAATATCGCCACATGAAGCCATCTTGGATTTTGCCCATCAAAGATTACACTGACCAGAGTGTCATTCATTTTGGAAAACAGTAATATGTTCTTGCTGGGAAGTTGGTCTGTGGGTTCTTACAGACTGAGAGACCTAGTAGAAACCTCACTAGTGGCCGGACTACGCATACGAGGTATCTACATAATGGCGTTGATCGGAATCGAGACATAAAGAGATATAACTGTACTGTTACATCAGGACAGATCAGGTGTGTTTGGTTTTATAATCATGGAATTGATAAAAATCTGTTGATATCTCGGGGCAGTATGCAATTAGATTGAATACACCGCTAGCCTCTAACCAATCAGGTATTCATAATCACCTCAATCTCTTTAACATATCGTTTATGAAATTTAGCCAATTAGTAGCAAGTTTACTACAGTGACCTCGTTAAAGGAGATTAAATTTGAAAAAAAAAAAAGCAAATCAAAGACAGGAAAGAAAAGCTCTACATTGTATTTTGTCCACTTTCTGTATTTAGCCCTGTGTGGCCATAATAAAAAGATTATCTATCTATCTATCTATCTATCTATCTATCTATCTATCTATCTATCTATCTATCTATCTATCTA
>NC_142941.1:50111330-50121330 GCF_046866305.1 Octopus bimaculoides
GATGTGGAATCGCTAATAGATATTACTTTCACGTCAGTGGAACCTGATTATCAGAAAACACAGAGTTTGAAAAGAAATAACAACTCTCTCTGGGCATGAAAGATATTAAATCTTGTAGCAGTATTTACGGTATTACTTTCAATTTTATCCAACATCTTCTTACTCTTTAGTCTACGCTAAAAGAAAAAAATCTTGATGCATTCGTGGATTACACACATTTTGTTTGCCTGGTCATTTTTAGGGTGAATGGAAGTAATGTATTATGGTCTAACGAAGTTTCAGCTTTCGTGCTGATGTAAACGTGAACGAGTTGCTATCCTGTTTAACCGGAGACTGGTGAATATATTTGCAATTTAGAAAACTGTTGACCTAGCTGGCAGGGGCTGAGATGCTGGATTTGTATTCGGTATATCTTATATATAACAATTGTATATATAGGTGCAAGAGTGTGGTAAGAAGCTTGCTTCCCAACCACATGATTTCCGGTTCAGTCCTCCTGCATGACACTTTGAGCAAGTGTCTTCTACTATAGCCTCGGGGTCGATTTGTTCGACTAAAGGTGGTGCTCCAGCATTGCCACAGTCAAATGACTGAAACAAATAAAAGAATAAAAAGAGTTAAAGAATATAGATATATATATATAGATATACATACATAAATCTCTCTCTCTCTCTCTCTCTCTCTCTCTCTCTCTCTATATATATATATATATATATATATACATATATATATTTGTATTTTATATAGTAAAAAACAATTTCGTTGAAGAGATTTTCCTCACGTGATGAGTTGTAGTAAAAAAATATATAATAAATGAAGAAAATGCACGCAATTTTTAATAATTTGAATTTATTTTAAAGGATAGAATATTATGAATGTCGACCGGTTTCGCCTTTCGCTAATCATGACATTGAATTTGCAATTCCGTATTTTCTTCAGAAGCTTTTAGTCCATGTTTCTTGTCTGAGAGTTTGTTTGTATATATTGATATAGATACATACACACATACATAGTATATATATATATAGAGAGAGAGAGAGACGATCAGAAAATGGAGGAAAAACAAAAAATAGAAGTGTATCTTTGGTGTTAAAAAGCCATTATTTAATTAGTTAAGCAAGGTGAAGGTAAGAGCGAGTTACGTCATCTTGCTTAATTAATTAAATAAGGACTTTTTAGCACCAAAGATACACTTCTATTTGTTGCTTTTCCTCCATTTTCTGATCGTCTATATAAACATTAAACTACAGTTTACCTTTTTAAATTACCTGCTACCGTATACCTTATACCAAGGACCATACTTATGGAGGTAATTACCAAGAGCACCTCTGGATACTTCTATCCCTTATAGGGCTTAACATCTCTAACTTATACCTTATATATATATATATATATATATATATATATATATATATATATATATATATGAATACATATCTATCTATATTATGAAATATTTGTATTTACTGTGTTTACAAGACTCTAACACGTGGTCGCTCGACCTGCAAGAAACAGTAACCTCATTCCTTACTCTCTTAAAAAGGACACATTGCTTGATGTTGTTCCTAACTATACAAGAAATATGGCATGGTAACAGCTGGAAAGTCTTTGATCATAGATTTGTTCGATCAGATCTGACCTGGTGATTAACAAATCAAACAAATCTATCTGTCCAAGTAATATATTGGTTTCGATTTAATCGATTCTACTTCTTCCCACCGATCGTTGCGACTGGTTCACAGAAATCGATATTTATACTCTTTGATTGCTTTATAACTGGAATATTATTAATTTGTTTTAGTTATCGAACAGTCAGCAACAGACAAGATTCCGTGAGTAATATACGTTGATTTAGTTTTTGACTAATTAGTCACAAGTCACCAATCAGGATAATAAAAAATATATATACCGTTGTGGTGGTCATGTTTTTCTATTTCTCGAATGTATTATTGCTGGGAAGAAAGTAGAATAATAACGATGTAAGATGCCACTGTAAGAAGGGCTGAAATATTGGTGTCACGTTTTAGCAATTTCGGGAGAGAGTGTAAGTCGATTCCATCGACCCCACTGTTCAACTGGTACTTACTTTATCGACTGTGAAAAGATGAAAGGCAAAGTCGGACTCGACTGAATTCGAACTCGGAACTTAAAGACCAACGAAATGCCGCTAATCATTTTGCTGGGTTTGCTAACGATTCTGTTAGCTTGTGGCCTTAAAAAAGACTGCTATATTACTGTCCCTTATTACTCGTTCAACATATCTTAGCAATGGGAAACAAAATAAAAAGAAAAAAAGAAGAAACAACATCGAAAACAAATACAAACAATAAACAAAAAACTTCAGCTGTATTCTGGAGAGTGAGGTTGTGGGTAGATCTTGTCACCTGTATCCAAATGCTCTACGAAAGGTTTCGGTCTGTAAAACAAGGGGTTTATGGTCCGGTAAATTAGTACTGTTGCCAAATCGAGGCACAAAATAGTATTAATCATACCATCGACGTATAAACTTTTACCTTGGTGTGTGTGTGTGTCAATATTCAGCTGGACCATTATTGCTTATGATTCATTCTTCTTTTCTATTTCTTTCCTCAGACTCCAAAGCACATCAACCATGGCCTGTAAATATAGTCACCAAGTTCTTGACGTCACCAGCAGTTTTTTTTTATATTATTATTTTTCCTTCTATACGGCAATTAGACTGTTGACATAAATTATATTCATAATTTCTGTCTTTGAACAGTTCATTAGACCAACATTGCTTTCCTCTCTTATTAAAGTAGCCAATATTAATTGCCTTTCTTTTGTTATAATCATCACCAAGGCAACAACAGAATCTAGATTAGCACACCAGCTTCTTCTTTTACGTTAACTATATTCCGCAAACTCTTCCTTGCAGTTTTTTCCGCCATTACATAATCAATCACTAACACAAAATGTTGGGGAGACGGCATAGGTCCTTGAAGGACACCAGAATTTAACTCAAAATGCCCACTCACAATTCTAAGAACGATGTTCTTTCATACATGATTAAAATTATAATATTTTTTCTGAATCATGTTATACCTTATCTTTGGCAAGCTCGTGTAATCTCGTGTAAACTCGTGTAACGTTGTGTATTCCTGTCTAAAATAAAGACGAGTATCAACACTTCCATGTGGCACGCTTGAACATTTGTGAAGATGACATCATATAAAACTATTGGTAGACTTATTAAACTACAAATATATAATATTTATCCAACAATGCGGTGTTGAACACGCATTCGGACTGTTCGATATTAGAGTATATATATATATATATATATATATATATATATATATATATATATATATATATATATATATATATATATACACACACACACACACACACACACACACACATTTGTGTGTATATATATATGCATGTATTTATATATGTATCTACATATATATATATACATATATATATATATATATATATATATATATATGTATATATGTATATATATATATATGTATATATATAATGTATATATATATATGTATATATATGTATATATATATCATGCATATATATACATATATATACATATATATACATATATACATATATTTGCCTACATACCTACTTACACTCGCACAAATGCACAAACATACACAGGCACATACATATACATACATGCACATACATCTAAACACACATGTACACGCGTGCGCACACACTCACGTAGACACACACGCAAACGTACACCAGGCACACACACACACACGTACACATACACAGTCGCACATAAGTTTTTGCTTCCAAACTATGTCCACAAATCAAATCGGGTAGGCTCTTGACATCTCTCGCTACTCAATCACTAAAACAAAAACCGCAACCAATTGCGCCTCTTTATACCGGGTTTCATTGCTTCTCTTCCACACAACGGTATTCTCACAATCTCAGATGAAATTGTATATAAATAGGAAATATACGTATATTTAAGCAATACCATAGCTAGCTAGATGTGTCTACAAAAGAATACTTATATAAATCATTACGTTAAAAGGATATTGACAGGAAATTTCAAAATTTTCACATAGAAAACTTGTTGGTTAGAAAACTGCGCACAAATTGTCAATTATGCATGTCAGAAAAAGGCAGGAAATAGAGTTTATAGATAGCGCCACGTGTCAATTTGGTCTGCAATTATTACATCTATCTATCTATCTATCTATCTATCTATCTATCTATCTATCTATCTATCTATCTATCTAATTATTATATATATGTATATAATGATTATATATATGTATATAATGATTATATATATATATATATATATATATATATATATATAGCCAATTTTTATATATGTGCATATATAACCATTATATATATATAATCATATATATATATACACACACACATATATAATTATATATAATCATATCGTATATATGATCATATCGTGTGTGTATATATATATATATATATATATATATATATATATATGTAATTATATATAATCATGTAATATACGTATATATACAAGTGTGTGTGTGTGTGTGTGTGTGTGTGTGTGTGTGTGTGTGTGTGTGTGTGTGTGTGTGTGTGTGTGTGTGTGTGTGTGTGTGAATATATATGGCATGAAACCCCCTTCGAATCTTTTTCCTCCTACTGGTAAATAGTTTGTATGAAAGACAAAATCTTGCCGAAACATTCACACATCACATCGTTGACTCTTCTATCCGTATCGTTTCTCTCTTCTATCAATCCCATTCTAGCTCTTCTCGTTTCTCTTTACATATGTCTACCTACAACACGAGTAGTGGAGGTTCGTGCCTTGGGGCTTTCGGTGTTAGGTTTACAGTTTTAAGGCCGTGAGTTCGGAACCGAACATTTTATTTCTTTATTTCACGTTGCTGCATTGCAGTCCACACGGCTGGCAAAAATGAGTTGTACCTGTAATTCAAAGGGACTGCTTTACCACTTCGGTGTCATCCTGAATCTCCTTGAGAACTTTACTAAGGGTACTCGTGTCTGTGGAGTGCTCACGTGCAGGCTATTCCGTTGATCGGATCAACTAGAACCGATGGAGTCCCGGTTGCAACACAAGTGTACGCATGTATGTCAGCTGATCACTGCGCACATTAGCACACAGTAACTCGTAGCAAAGAATGCAATGGATGTTTGTGTCCCATACGCTCCAGAAACGGTTATGTTGTAAATATCACCTTGCTGTTGGTGACTGGAACTAGCTTTCAAGAGAGACTCAATATCACCTATTGGTGGAGAAGACAGGCAGAAGAGCACAACTTTCCAGTACTTCTTTCGTACTTAATTTATAGTTCCTGGGAAAAGGAAAGATACACTCAACCTCTCAAGAATTTGAACCCAAAACACAAAGCGGTGGTTGCAGCCATATATCAGAACATATTTTGCTTGGAGCTCTTCTGATTTTCCGGATGCATTGCCCTCCTCTCTAAAAATTTCGGG
Organism: Octopus bimaculoides; assembly: GCF_046866305.1. Lineage (NCBI taxonomy): Eukaryota > Metazoa > Mollusca > Cephalopoda > Octopoda > Octopodidae > Octopus > Octopus bimaculoides. The sequence continues at coordinate 50,116,794 of NC_142941.1, forward strand.
CCTTGTGCCTATAGTAGAAAGGATTACTATCATTATTATTGTTGTTGTTGTTGTAATGTTATTGTTATTTAAAAACTTACAAACAATGAAGATCTCGTCTTTTTGTCTGTCGTGAACTACATTTTGACACGTATCCTCGTTCATTTATTATGCTTTGAATTGAGGTAAATTTGACTGCTATTTCTAGCGGTTCAAACAGATACGTAGCGTATCCGCCGTTGGCTATTCGTATCGCTGCTATCATTGTCAACGTTGCTATCGCTATTGTCGTTGCAATAACTTCGTTTTTTCCCTTGTAGCAAGTTCACCGCAGTGGTTTTTAAAAAATTATTTTACATCTTGTGATCAGACGCTGTAGTTTAAATTGTGTAACCGAATTTTGTTTGAAAACTAACATGAAACTTTATTCAGTATATATCCGAAAAGTTCTGATATTCTCAACGTCAATGTTTCCATTTACAATTCTATGGACATGTCTTCTAACAATTTTCGCAGTAACAACATTATTCAATAAAGATATTTCTTTCCGAGCTGTCTTTTGCTATTAACGGATGTCGTTCTGTTATAAACTTCCTTAAAAGTCTTGCAATTATAACTCCACGACATTTACCTAAAGGCTTTTATCAGCGGCAGTCATTTTTGATATACTTCACAATAAAGACTCCTTATAGAGAAATGTAATGTCTATCTGCTTTAATTTGATTAACTCCCTTTGAAAACATCACAGCTCGCTTCAAACCTTCATTCCTCTCCATTCAAACTTCACCGCTTCACTGTAGACTTGTTAAGCTTCATATAATTACTTGATTTCGTTTTCGAGAAATATGCAGTACGGATAAAACGCCGAGATGTTATTTGAAATGACGGACGCTCTAGATGTATCGAGTTGATAACTTGTACCTCTTAGCAATACATCAGCTAACATCAGCTTTTAGACAGCCATTGCTAATTTGCTTCCTCTCCCATGAATCTATCTATACGGACGGCTATTTCATGGCCATTTCCGAATAAACATGATCGTAATATGTCGTGTGTCTTAGCTTACATACTCAACACCCAAAGAGACATTTCAGTAATATTTCCTCTATCACCTATGATGGTATTATTGCGATTAGAAGCACGTAAGATCGGCAAGGTGACTTTTAGACCTATGTGGATTTAATTTATGTTTTACAACCACCTCGAGATTATTTTGTCTGTCTTTTATTAGACTTTTCGCTCGGTTCTCAAACGTGTGAAGTAAGATTTCTTCTTTGTTGCTAGATAACCAAACCCGTGAGCGTAAATCGAAGTAGTCGGCTAATCTGTTAGAAATAGCAGACGATATTTTCTCGACTCATATCTTACTGCTTTAAAGCAAGAGGACGAGAGAGAGAGAGAGAGAGAGAGAGAGAGAGAGAGAGAGAGAGAGAGAGAGAGAGAGAGAGAGAGAGAAAGAGAGAGAAATATACAGAGAGAGGTAGAGATAGATAGATAGATAGATAGATAGAGAGATAGATAGATAGGTAGATAGATAGACAGGAAGACAGACATAGATATAGATAGACAGACAGATGCAGATATATATATATATATATATATATATATATATATATAGAGAGAGAGAGATAGAGAAAAAGAGAGAGCGATAAAGAGAAAGTGATAAAGAGAGATAGACAGAGAGAGAGAGAGAGCGCGATAGAGAGAGAAAGATAGATAGACAGAGAGAGAAAGAAAGAGAGAAAGAGTCTTTCAACGAAAGTTTATTCGATCAGATTTAACTTAAAGCTAAACAATAACACTACCACCACCACCACCACCAACACCACCAACAACAACAACAGCAGCAACACAGATTCCACACACTTTCTGTCGACTAAATTCCCTCCCACGTCATTGGTCGGCCCGGTCCTAGAGTTGAAGAAAGCACTTGCTCAAGGTGGCTGCGCAGTGGGACAGTACCCGAAATCACGGGGCTACAAGAATGTCTTAACAGCCATGTTCTTTGTACTTTGATTGAAAGTATGAAAGGTAAAGTTGATCTCGGCGTAATTTGAACACAGAACGTAAAGACGAACGGAACGCTGCCGCTAAGTATTTTTCCTGGCGTGCTAACGATTCTGCCAGCTCACCGCCTTAACTATTGTATTATATTAAGAAGTGCTTATTGTAAAACGCTAATTTATTACCCATTAATTTATCAATCTCCATATTTTAAAAAAAGTAATTTTAATTTAATTACTGTTGATATATGATACTATACCTCCACACAAACCTAGTCCCTGATATTTTCCGGCGCTGCTTCAATAAATTCCTTTCTTACAGTTAGCCCCTCCACCCCCTGCCATCATTATTTCGGAAAATTAGATATTATTTACCATATTCTGTCTGATCATAATTTACATAAACTTAATTATTTATGAAATTGAACTCAATGCACTTAACACTAAACACATCTATAAGAGGAGATAAGACGAGTGTGATTGCGTAACTCTAATTGCAGAATTTATCTTCGCGTACTTAGTGCTATGCACGTAAACAATAGAAGCTGTACTAAACATAGAAAAAACTTTCTCATTAAATTAATATCAAAATTAATAAGTTTATTTTCTTCCTCTGTAATTAGAGATATTTATTTACTTGTAATATTACCTTAACGTACTTAATGACACAAACACAAAATAACAGTAATTATTCTACACAGAAAATATCATCTTCATATTGTTTTCAAATTTTGGCACAAGGCCAGCAATTTTGTGGCGAGTGGGTAAGTCAGTTACATCGATCTCGGTACTCAATTGGTGCTTATTTTATCGACCCCGAAAGATTGAAGGCAAAGTCGACCTCGGCAGAATTTCAACTTAGAACGTAAAGACGGACTAATGCCGCTCTCAACCTTTACGTCATCGTTATGTAAAAATTGAAACGAATGAAATAACTATTTTTTCTTCCTTGCCATGTAAAGATTCTTATAGAGACAGAAATATATAACCTTTTTATTTAAGTCAGCTTCAGACTGAATGATGGACATCGATTACTTTAGATCAGAAAACTTCTTAAAAAAAGAAAGAAAAAGTAACGACAAAATAGACTTGTACTATTTGATATCGTATGAGAAGAAATTGGACTCGTAAACTTTGTAACGATCGGAGGACAGAAAGTAAAACAGAGAGGAAAAGTATTTGATGGCTTTCCATCTGGCTCTCGAAAGCTCAACTAAATAATGCACTAAAATGTGCATGAAACAGCAGTGAGAGTATGCAGATCCATGATGGCCGACCGCTCTTGGCTCGGTACATGAAGAAAAATTTAGGCTCATCCGTATCTAAACAACAGTATTTCCTCATATACAGTTTTAAATATAGTGGAATATTTAATTACATTTGAAATTCACTGTTAACATGATCTCCAAAAATTAAAATAAAATAATCTGAAACACAGAGCATTAACCTCTCTTTACCATTATACTTCCGGTTATAGCAAAATAAAACTCTCTTCACTAAATCATTTCAAATAATTTGTCTCGCTCTTATTCTTTAATATTTTAGCTTATTTTTGAGGATATGCATAAAATTTTTAATTCATGGCATAAATTGTTAGAAATAATAATGAAATTATTATATATGAACATATACTCCAAAATAGCTCTCCTTTTCTGCGAAATATCATTTTTAATATGAAAATATGCATGTATATTTACATAAACACCTAATTAACGTTTTGCATTGTTATTATGAGGTATTTAACACAAGCAGATGTTCAAATAAGTTTCAGAATACCAGCTGACCTGAAGTCTCAAACCATAAGAAAAGACCAAAGACATCGTATGGTATAACTCAAATTTAATTTCAGCGGAAAAATGAATACTGTCAGACACAAATTTAATTATTTCTAATTGTCCGACGAATGACAGATATCACGTGATCTTCAGCAGACGTTCAATTAAAGTTACATATTGTTGCTAAACCATTTTGATTAAAAAAGCTCTCTTGCATAAATACCACATTCCGTATGTAACTATTTTACTCCGAACAGTTTTGTTCCTATTGACTATCGACAGCATTAGTTTATTGTACTAAGACGAGGCAAGACAATGCTACTGCACTTAAACGTTATACCAGATCAAACTATTTCTGCACTCGGTCAAAGAGCCCGAGAAAATATTTCCGGCATGTTTGACGAAAATCAACGTATTTGATCTTCGGAAATAGTCGATCTATATTAAATCTATCTAATATTTCGTAACACACGCTATTTACACGCGCGCGCACACACGTTTTATTGTTTCTTGAACAATTTTGAACCACACACACACACACACACACACACGCACTCATATTTATAAGCATGTATATCTATATAAGAAAATGATCGGTCTATACACTTCACATTTACTAAGAATTTCATACACGAAGTACATAGAGTAATCAAACAGACAATGTTGTAAATATTTTGCTATTTCCTATTGGTTAACAGTGGGTACGTGAATCTCAATTGCTTGTGTGGTATGGCAGAGCCAAGGGAAGTAATTCAATTTATGTAGATTCACTCACGCAAC
>NC_142941.1:50126330-50136330 GCF_046866305.1 Octopus bimaculoides
TGAGTGCAGTAAGTGAGAGAGAGCTTAGTGGCAAAATTATGCTGACAGCTGGATAATCCTTTTGCAATTTACACACTTGAATTTCATTGGCAGACATTAAAGTGCTGCTCACATTGTTGGAACTTCGCTCCTCTTCTGGCTCCAACTCATGGTACATAACATCCGGGACTGTGTGTCCTTCCCACCCTCACACTAACACCATCCGAGATCGCTTCTTTATATACCCATCCCCCCTCACTCCTGTTTTATACCCATCCCCCCGCTTCTGGTTTAAAACAAAAACAAAATTAAAAAAAAATTATTCAGCAGTATAGTCGCCATTACCATTACAATTGCTAGTCTACAGACGTACTGATTCTTCGTCACCTATGGCAATTACTACTACTGATGCTACTACTACTTCTACTACTACTACTACTACTACTACTACTACTACTACTACTACTACTACTACTACTACTACTATAAACAGAACCACCACTATATCCATTCGATGTTCAAAATCTAGTTTTGTAGAATCTTCTTTCAAAATTCCCATTTTGTTTTTCATTCATTAACTTGTGTAGGTTGTACAAAAGTTCTCGGCCTCGTATGTAGACTTTTTTGCCACGTAAACCTCATTCTATGATGCAGACTACGATGCAGCATTCCACGTAGAAAGAGGGGAATCTGACCCACACCGTTCTTTACCGTACGACCACGCCCACAACTAGGGACGATAAACCAACATCGCTATCACGGTGTGAACTGTAACACCTAAAAGTTTCCGATACAACAGCTGGAGCCGTTATAATGTTATATAACCAGTGGAATCGATATTTCAACTTAATTGATTATATTTCACGGCTTTCATTTCAGGCAGCAAATTATCAGAGTCGTTTAACAATCAGAGAGAATGCCTTCCACTATTTTCCTAAGCTTTTAAGTTCAAATTTTGCTGAGTTTAACTTTTGCCTTCCATGTTCTCATTGTCGGAAGCCTGAGGGAATACTTTTCAACATCTTGATTTAACCGTCAGCCTTTAAATCTTAAGAAAGTCTTGCAGATTTTTATATTTCGAGATATCGTGATTATTGTATGCATGTATGTATGTATGTATGTATGTATGTATGTATGTATGTATGTATGTTTGTATGCATGTATATGTGCGCATTTGTGTGTGTCATTTGTGCTTATATTTATATCAGTTTTAAAAAAACGATGCCTTTTATGTCGTCTCGTTTTATGTTCTGCTGTTTCTAGCAGTTCGACAATCAGTATCAGATAAAATAAATCCCAAAGTGAAAATAAATATCAGGTTCATCACGATCAACTGGACTTCGATGGCGGTGCCTTAGGAGGGCCGCAGCCCAATGACTGAAGACCAGTGAAAGCATAAAAATCACCAAAAAACAATCTATCGCCAAAGACACTAACTAAAACACAAAGAAGTCTTGTTATATATTCTTCCTTGGACGGCAGCAGATTAATCATGTTTGTCAAGTCAAAGAAGTCGCATGTAATTGAAGTAGTAGTATTTTATTTTGACCCAAATCAAAATTTACTATTTTTCGATTTCTTTTCTTTTAGTATGTGTTCGCCCCACTTCTTTTTCTACTAATTGCAGAGCACATACCTAAATTATAGAGAAACCAAAAGATCAAAGAGATTAAAGAATCCGACAAAATAAAACCGTCAAAGAGGACAAGTTATAGATTGTAGAATCTCATTGGATATTCTCCTTTATAGTTTTGTCCGAGACATATTGATTATTTGGCATATTGGTATATCTTAATTACAACACGAAATAGTTTTTTTTATTTCTCTCGTAATTGTTCACTATTGCTGTGGGGCAAGTTGATAACGAGCAGTTCCTCCCTGTTGGCTACTTTAAATTTACTTAAACTGCACAAAGACCTACCGATACAACAGGAAAATCTTAATGGCATGCATCAAGTGAAGAATATCTTAGAATAATAGATTTCTTAATATAGTCACGTGGCAATTTTAATTTGAAGAGAGCAATGGCCTAGAATCGACTGAATCGAAACTAGTGTATTACTGGTACGCACTTCATTTATACTGGTTGTGGTAATGGAAAGAAACATAAGGCCGAAGTTTGCTTCTCGACTACATAGTTCTGGGTTCAGTCCCGCTGCGTGGGACCTTGGACATGTGTCTTCTACTATAGCTTCGGGCCGACCATATCCTTGTGAGTAAATTTGATTGTGTGTGTGTGTGTATGCGTGTGTCTTTGTGTTTATGTTTGTTCCCCACTACTGCTTGACAACCGGTGTTGGTGTGTTCACGTCCTCGTTACTTGAGGTTCGGCCAAAGTGACTGAAAGAATAAGTACCAGGCTTTACAAAAAAAAAAAAAAAAAATGCATAAAAGGAAAAATAAAACCGTTCGACCAAAATTCTTAAAGTCGGTGCCCCAACATGGCCACAGGCTGAAACAAGTAAAACCTACTAAAAGGGATCTTCTGTTAATATAAAAATACACAAAAGAGCTCAAATTAAGGGAGAAAGAGAGAGAGAGACCCTCTCCGAGTCTCTAGACGTAACTAGAAATAGTAGCCTAAGAAAGAAATATAAGGCCAGTAGTTTTATCAATCAAATATCCTTATTTAACGTATCCACACTTAAAAAACTGAAAGTGAAGGTGAGATCTCTTCCTCGTCGACAATATCTAGATTTTATACTTCTTAAAGCATATATCTGATAAGAGACACACCCGATAACTAACAACAATGAAAAACTAGGCTGCATACTATCGGGCTTCGTCAGTCTTATGCCATCAAATACATTGAAGAATATTCCCCTTAAGAAAGCCAGAACTGTGCATTAGACCAATATATTTCTTGGGTAAAATACCAAAAAATGAAAAATATAAACTAAAACAGACAAAAATCCTATTGAACGTGAAACTAAAACAACACAAAACCTGGATATCTTTATTTCTTTTTAATTAGTGCAAGTTTAAAATTTTTAAGATATAAATTTGTTTGTTTCGTTTTTCTGTATTCGTTAAATATTAATCATCGTAAGGTTAAAATTTCAACAAATTTCGATTGGACAAAATTTTTTTTTTTCTTTTTCTCTTTTTTTGTTTGTTTGTTTCATTCAGTTTAGAAGTATTCAGTAGAGTGTAATGAGTTTTAAAGTTCAAAATGATTTGAGGAAAATAATTTTATTTTTCGTTAAAGAAAAAAAACAAAAAAAAACAAAACGTAAACAAACTAAGACTAAAAAGAGAGAAAATGCAGCTAATAGGTTTCCGACTGGTACGCAACTCTCTCATTAATCATGTCTTCAAGAGAGGAAAACCAAGAAAATGAAAAAGGGGGAGAAAGAGACAGAGAGGGGAAAAAGGAAGAGAAAGAGTGAGAGGGAGAGAGAAGTGCTCCCCGTGTTTAAAATTAATATTTATGGTCCAAGTCAAATTATTTGCCAACGCTTCAAAAATACAAATAAATATATTTGGGCAACTCTGAAATTGTCAATTATAGATTAGCATATCTTGTCATTGAAATATCAAACTATATTATAGCAAATAATTATTTCACGTTTTCCTCTCCGCCCCCCTCCCGCCCCCGACTTACTTTCGTTAACTCTCTTATCTTTTACCACTCTCGCTCTCACTCAATGCCCACATACTCCCTCTCTCTCTCTCTCTCTCTCTCTCTCTCTCTCTCTCTCTCTCTTTTTGTGTCTATCTTTCTAGGTTATCACCTCGAAACGTAGACACATAGGCGAGCAATATACATACATACATAGATACATACATACACATATATTTATAAATATATAAATTCATATACGCACACATATAAATACAAAAACCTATACGAACACACACTTCCATATATATATACATACATAAATACATACATACATATATGTATGTACATACACATTATATATATGTATATATACATATACATATACATACATATACATACATGCATATATATATATATATATATATATATATATATATATATATATATATATATATATATACATTTATGAACGACTAGATTTAATAACTCCTAAGACAGCAGTGAGTTATTACAACATAGTTTAAATGGCGCCTATTTTAAGATTAACATTCTATCTCCGTTATATATATGTATATATAATCCGTGATAACCTCTGATGAGTAGATAGGATTTGATATCAGAATTAAGGATCCATATCAACAAAACTCTATTTTTATATCTTCAATCACAAAACTCCGATTACTTACAAACGATTGTGTTAATCTCCATTATTTGCGGATTGATTACTAACTACGACATCACAAGTGTGTTCAATACTAATTTCTGTGTTTCTGTTTGCGCGTGCATTCATACATACATACATACATACATACATCGCAAGGAGCACTCCGTCGGTTGCAATGACGAGGGTCCCAGCTTAACGTAACTCTCAGGGAGATTCAGCGTGACAGAGAGTGGGACAAGGCCGGCACTTTGAAATACAGGTACTTCTCATTTTTGCCAGCTGAGTGGACTGGAGCAACGGCAAATAAATTGTCTTGCTCAAGGACACAACGCGTCGCCGGGAACCCATGACCATATGATTGGGAAGCAAGCTTCTTACCACACAACCACTGTTCACTTCTTTCTTTTGGTCATTCAGTTGCGTAATATATTTTTTACCTCGTTGGCATCGCAGTATGGTATGTTGTGCTGTGTTTGTGTGCTGTCAGACACTTTAAATTTGAAGTGTAGCCAAAATGGGGAAGAAAATAAAGTACAGCTTGAAAAGAAATACCCCTTTTTCTCTACCCCTGGATATAAAGGGAAAACCGTCTTTAGATAACTAAAATCCTCTTGGGCAAATACAATTATTATAAATGATGATGATAAATGATGATGATGATGATGATGATGATGATGATGACGACGATGACCACGAGGATAATAATGATGATGAGGAGGAGGAGGAGAAAAAGGAGGAGGGGAGGACGGTAGTAATAGTGGTATTGGTGATGACGATAACGATGACGACGACGACGATGATGACGATGATGATGATGACGTTGATCATGATGACGATGATGATGATGATGAAGAGTGGAATAGTGCTAGGTGGAGGGGGGGGGGGGTCGATAGACATGGGAAAATGTTGGAATTACATAGAATGGATGGCATAATATTGGAAAATCAATTAAAGATTTAGAAGAAAATGTACGAAAGAGTCGATAAAACCATAGTTACAGACTACAAGAATATCTATGTATGTGTGTATGCATGTATACACACACACATACACACATTTATGTATGTATGTATGTATGTATGTATGTATGTATGTATGTGTGTATGCATGTATGTACACACACATATATGTATGTATGTATGTATGTATGTATGTATGTATGTGTGTATGCATGTATGTACACACACATATATGTATGTATGTATGTATGTATGTATGTATGTATGTATGTATGTATGTATGTGTAAGTGCATGTATGAATGTTCGTGTGTATGTATGCATGTATGCTTGTATGCAAGTAGTTCAGCATATGTAAGTGTGGATGTTTGTCAGTATGTAAACATAAATACAGACATTTTGAATCTACAAACACATTGAATACATATGTACATACATATATAATGCATACAAGTTAAACACACACACACATACACAAACGTTTTCTACGTGTAATACATAAATGTATACATACGTATGAATGTATGTCTGTTAAATGTGTACATGTGTGCATATGTGTATGAATTCATACACACATATACACACATATATCTATGTGCGTATACGTATGTGTTTTTGTGTGTGGATATATGCAGATATATATGTTTGTACACATGTATGTATATATGCTAGCGTGTATAGATTAGTGTAAATCAGAACGTATGATGCACAAGTATATATATATATATATATGTGTGTGTGTGTGCGATTGTGTGTATATACATATATATATATATATATATATATATATATATATACATACATACATGTGTGTGTGTGTGTTATGTGCGTGAGGCATCTCTTGTGCTCTTGAATGTCGGAAAGAAAGAGAGAGAGTGAGAGAGAAAGAGAGAGGTAGATAGATAGATAGAGAGAGAGAGAGAAAGAGAGAGAGGGAGAGAGAGAAAGAGAGAGAGAGAGAGAGAGAGAGAGAGAGAGAGAGAGAGAGAGAGAGAGAGAGAAGGAAACAAAACGTAGACACACAGATATAAAGGGGCTGATGGAAATATTGGGAAAGTGAACGACGAAAGGTAAATCAATGAGGCTATTTAGTTAAGAATGGACGTTGAAGATTAGAAGGAATTTAAACAAAATTCTGCAAATATTGGTTTCTTTTGAAGAGCAAAATTTGCTATAATCTTAAGACAATAGAAAAGTGAGGAACCGTGACGTTCATGCATTTCCTAAAAATAATCGTCTTCCAGACGTGATTCATCGTAAGCCGAAATCTTGTTCTTCAGCCCCTCTCTCTATACGTTTAATAAATATTGAACCTCCGGTCGTTCGTTCGCTTTGTCGATGTTGTCGCAGTCATGAACTACGCAGAATCCAGTTGCATTGACACATACGTACATACATACATACATACACACATACATAATACATACATACATACAAACATTGACATACATACACATACATATATACTTATATACATACATTTATATATATATATATATATATATATATATACATTTTATAATAGTAAAAGAGAGAGAAGTCATGCTTCTTCGTTCATAGTCGTACACGCTTCTAATTTGTCGCTGGGCCGACAGCGTCAAATTGTTAATAGGTATATAAAAATATAAAGAAGGAGAGAAGAGCATTCAAAAACACCCACCTCCATGCGTGTTGAATGGGTGTTTTTTTTTTAATAAGACACACATACTGTATGTAACGATGACATCGTAAGAATTTAGAAACTTCGGTAACGTAAAATAATTCGTTTTAGGAGTGGTGAATCTCGAAGCAAATAAAGCTATAAGTAACAGCGTGTAAATAAAAAGAGTCGAAGATATATATGTGTATGTGTTCATATGCATATATTTATATGAGTGTGTATGTGTATATATATATATGTGTGTATGTATATATATATATATATATATATATATATATATATATATATACATACACACACACATATATGCATAACACAAGCACACGCATTAGGAAGCGTTTCCTTTTTAAACTTATTGAAATGCAGTTGCGTTCTGTTTTTATGAAGGTCTCTAAACAGTTTCTTAGGAGCGCATTGTAGTTTCACTGTAAAGTTTCGTAATGCATTATCACGTGGTCATGGTATTCGTGGTCTCACCAGTATGAAGTGATGTTGGCATGCGTTACTGCCACCTTGTGGCAGGAAAGCCGAATATGATTTGTATCGGCATTACTGCCTTAATTTGAGTCGCTGACCGTTATTTATTTATATCTGTCATGAGTGTATGGTAGGCCTGTTTTGCCTTTAGGGTAGTGTTGTGTTTTCACCAGTATTTGTTTGAAAACAGATTGTAGAGACGCGTTACCTTGTCACTCTCACGATCGTAAATCTATTGAAGCAATGATTGCTTCGTTTGAATCTATAACCAACTTCGCTATTGTTCACAAAACGTTACACGCAACATAGAAATAGGTGTGAACTGAAACCAAAGAGACAACCGTGAAGGGAGCCTCCATGTTGTTTCGCAAATTGGCAGAAATAACCGTCGCATCTCTCTCAAATTATCCTATCCTCTTAAACAAGGAGTTGATAATACGGTTGTAGATAATAAGTAAATGGTATGGTCACGACTGGAACTACTTACATTATAAGCATTCACGATCAAAGTTGCCATGGAACGTAATAAAAATATTGCAACAAATGACGTGGAAATAAATGAAATGTGAGATGATAAATTTCTATATTGAGTAAAGGACAACAACTTGTCTTCGTTTTACAATTAACAGTTTGATTTCACTGGATTAATTACCATTTCTTGAGGATAAAGTTTCTTTAGATTCTCTCTTTTACTTCTTCTCTCTCTCTTTCTCCCTCTCTCTCTCCCTCTTTCTTTCTTTTTCTTTCTTTCTTTTTGCAATATGATAAAAAGCAAACACAAGTTATGGACTGTGCGGAATGGTGTATGTGTGAAACGACGCGGAGAAAAATGAGTTTTCATGTGGAAACTAACGTCCATTATTGTTTTTCTAATGAAACTGATACGCGATTGGACGACAGCTAAGACAGAAGTTCAAGGCTGATAGTGAAACCATGTTTTTTTATTTTAAAAGACGAGTGGTGATTAGTAGCTTAGCAGTTCTTATAATAACAAGCAATGTGTCCAAGAGAAGTTATCATCTACAGATGATTTTGAAGTGGAAGAGGAAAGCATTTCTTTCAAAAATCTACCTCAGCTGTTGGTACTTAAGAAGAATTATCGACTAAAACGTTATCAGGTAGGAGATATGAAAAATCGAAATTGGAGCAGATGTTTGCGATTTGTTCTTATTTTATCTGCGAAGAAAGTGCTGAACTTATTAGCAAGTGTTGATGCCTTCGCGGCGAATGGACGGAACATTCATTTCTTCTGTCAATCATTTTACTGTGAAGAATCGAAAAATTTATTTGCTGAATTTTAATTTCCATAGCAGAATCTATGTTCCGTTCTGGAACTTACATCTGAAAGCATAAAGATCGATATTCTTCATAACATTTGCCGATATCCGGACCCATTTTTATATACCTCCTCCGCACCACTTTCGGATCTCATCTAATTCTCTGTTTAACAACGCTAGTATTCTTACAGTGGCATTTTTTTTCTTTTATTGCCTGTGTACAACTAGAGTGTACTTAAAATTTTGACACGAGCATCATGAAATCTTCTGGTAAAAGATAAGAAATCCTCAGAGAAAATTGTTTCAACTAATATCTGGTAGCAAGAAATTCCAATGAATGTCTTTCGTGATTTATTATTGTTGGCTTTTAAGCCCCAGGTCAACACGAATCACACAGAGATACATGATCAAAGATCCTTTAGTAGTGACTTCTGACGTTTCTCAATCATAGTTCATTGAGGACTAGAATATTCTGTACGTTGCTCTCTTTAAGATGCTAGGATGTGATATGGGGAATTAATTGGCTATTTCTAAGAAGGTCAAATAATATAAGAGAGTCCCCCCGCGTCGTTTGGGAGATTCCATTAGTACGATTCTTGCTTATTTAATATTTTCTTATTCATTTCTTTCTCAAAATCAATTTGTAAATAATGGCAACAATCTAAATAATGAATTTGCAATGAATTATGTTTGATGTATAGCAAAGTCTTACAATGATTTGTTGTAACAATCCACATAAATATCCTGTTTATCGATTCTCGAATCGTGATAACATTAACATATGCCTACGCCATTGAAACTGGTTAATTCTTATGCCAGGCACGATCAACTAAATTTAAGGACAAAGATTCTCTAGATGTGGCTATTCTGTTCCCTCTTTTTTAAAACCTGCAACGTGTGATGTGAAAAATTTGGTTACTATTGCCAGCAACTCGAGCGACCATGTAGAGGTTTTCTTGTTAATTCATTGAATATAAGTAGTTACTTCGTCCGAAATCAGCTCCGATCCAGCGGACATGTGACCAAAGATATCTAACAAACACAGTGCATCTAGGATTACATTATTCAATGTGTAATAACTCCTCTAAGACGACAGGGTGATTTGAGGGAGATTTTACAACTATTTCCAGCATGCTGCTCAGCAAGTAGATGTTCGTTCATCCGGACACCCAGCAGGACTACTACTACTACTACTACTACTACTACTACTACTACTACTACTACTACTACTACTACTACTACTACTACTACTACTACAAGAAATAGCAGTGTAGTGCTTTTGTATTTCTATTAAATTTTATTATTTCCAGCGGAAACGGAATAGCTATTTAAACATTTAGAAATTTTGTTGAATGACATATTTTTTCTATTAACCAGGAGAGGCCGTTTGGCAGACCCAGTCACTCTGCTCCGCTCGCACG
>NC_142941.1:50148830-50158830 GCF_046866305.1 Octopus bimaculoides
ATGAATGTGGTCTCCTTAGTAATTCACTATTTATCAAATAATCCTTCTCCCAAAAGATATAAAGAAAAATTATTTAAATTTAGTTAGTAATTCTTAGCACATATATCTATATGTTCACTAAGAAATATTTGCTTGCAGCAAGGCAACGAATGACATTATATAGACAGAAAATTCAGTGTTTCATCTTCACGACGAAGTAATATTGGCGTCTGTCGGTGCAACTTGAGGTTCAATACGATTATTGAAAACATTATGACTAGGATTTGAGTATTGAATGTTACTAAAGTACAACAGAAGAAAGTGAGTGGAGTCCAATCCGAATCTCGAGGAGCACCAGAGTTGATTGAACAGCAGCATAGCCAAGAGGGTATGTTTTCTTCTCTTACTCTTGTTTTATGCACACATCTACAAAATGACTTTCTAAAATGAAATTCCATTATGCAGCTGAGGAGTACATTTTCATTGTACATTTTATATAGTGTTCTCACTACATGAATAAATGAAGTTTGTACGAAACGTACGTACTGCTATAACCTATTGAATTTTTGTTGCTTTTCTTCAAATATATATATATATATATATATATATATATATATATATATATATATATATATATATATATATGTGTATACACACACACACACACACACACACACACACACACACACACACACACACATATATATATATGCATATGCATATATATCTGTTTGTGTGTGTGGCAATCACTTAAAAGCTCGTGATAACATTTATTGTACATTTCTAAATCTGTAAAACTACCCTCAGACATATCTATCTATCTATCTATCTATCTATCTATCTATCTATCTATCTATCTATCTATCTATCTATCTATCTATCTATCTATCTTATCTAATCTATCTATCCATCTATCTATCTATCTATCTATCTATCTATCTATCTATCTATCTATCTATCTATCTATCTATATTCATATACATGTTTATACACACACACACACACATAAATATATATATACCATCGAATAGTATAATACTGGTTATGGCATATGTGTCCGTGTGTGTATGTATCTATATTTGCATACATATACATCCATACATATACATACATGTCTAAAGCTATGCACACAAATAAACGCACAACTCACCCACTCACACTTACAGACACACTTACACACACACACACACACACACACACACACACACACACACACACACACACACGATATTCTGCTACATTCTTCTATATGTCTGTCAATCCCATACGTGTTATGTCTGCATTTATCTATACTTGTAGGTACTTAGTGTGTTAAGCTTGTATGTTATGGCTTTAAAAAGAAAATACTGCATCAGCTGTAGCAGACAAGAGGACAGTCCTCACAGATGCCTGCTTATTTTACAGGAATCTTTAAATCATAAAGTTCAGTTATTGCAGCCTATCGCTTGCGCATCTTTTGGTGCAACATTGGTGCCACTGGCAAATATTCTGACTTTTTCAAGAATGTCGAATCGTATTAATGCATTATTTTATTTCCGCTTCTAGATAGCTCTGACATCTCTGCTATCTGTGCGTACGGATATATGTATGTATGTATGTACGTACGTACGTATGTATGTATGTATGTATGTATGTATGTATGTATGTATGTATGTATGTATGTATGTATGCATGTATGTATGTATGTATGTGTGTGTGCCTGTGAGTATGTATACGAGATTATGCATATGTCTACATGAACACAAAGAGATATATAATATATATATATATATATATATATATATGTATATATATATATATATATATATATATATATATATATATATATATATATATATATATATATATATTTATATATATATGCTTATATATTTACATGTTGATGAAATAATATAAAATACATATCTTTGCGTAGAGAGAGAGAAATGAAGAAAAATATGGTGGTGTATATAATATCTATCTGCATAGACATATATAAGATTAAAACACGTATACAACCACAAGCATTCACATTTACGTGTGTATGTATGTATGTATGTATATTATTATATGCATAGACGTATGCAAAGTCGTTTGAGAGCAATACTGTAAATGTTTACTGCAGTACAAACTGTTGCAATGCCGCGTCGTCCGTGGCTGAACTGGAAATCCCTCCCCACTTGTTTTGTGAAAAAGTAATTTCGGCCATGCTGCAGTATGGAAAGGTAACCTGTAAGATATCACTTGAACTTGACACCCATATGTATGTATATATATATGTATATATACACACACACACACACACACACACACACACATATATATATATATATATATATACACACACACATATAGATATATATGTGTGCGTGTGTCAAAAGAAGTCTTAGGCATGGGCAAGCACTTACCTAATGACTGACAAGGGAGACAAGTTCCCTACAGCAAGGGAGATAGAGTCAGATCATTGATGATCTGACGCAGTCAAATGACTGAAACAAGTAAAAGAGCAGAGAAAGTGAAGAAAGAACACGTGTTATTGCTGCGCTACGCTCATCATATCTGCCATGTTGGTCGTGTAAACAGAGTTACGAAAACAAACTCAGAAAATTCTGAAATCATTAGAATAGAAAATGCAGAATATCTTTACAATAAAATGTCTCTTCGTAACTTTAGACTGGCTAAAAACGGGGCTTAAATATCCTTAAAATGGTTAGGGTTCATGTTGCTTAATGCAAATAAATGCTATCAGATTACAATGTCATTAATTTACAGCGAATTCTAATTTTAGAAGAAAACCTGCAAAACTGACAAAAAAATAAATTTAAAGTTCAATGATTGCCTAAGGCGATCCTTCAGTGTTACCATCTTTGACTGTATGATTCCACTAGCTCAACAGACCTTCCCCTAAAAGCTTATTTTACACCATATTTGAGAAATACCCTGTTACTCTAAAGTTAGAAAAACCAAATGAAGAGACAAAAATAATCTAAGCAAATTTCCATTTTGTGCTGCCATTAAAATCACCGAGAACTTGCGAATAGTAATGACATTTTTTTTAGAATCGAAAAAGAACAGCGCAAATTACGTCATTCATTCTCATAATTTATTCATCCTATATCTATGCCTTTTCTTTGATTCACTCTGAAATATTTTCATGCATCCTTGGGCTAAAATTCCCCAGGTTAAGAAGCACAGTTTAGAAGCATTTCAGTCACGACACTTCCATCTTCTTTTCATAAATTCTGTATAAAAGACTACGCTATATATCGTGTCATTCTGTTATAAAGATGGCAGGGTGGGATATACAGGATGATTTGGCTGTTGTCTATTGTAGATCGAGATACAAACGCGTTGGTGTAAAAAGCGTTTTGATTTATTTTAACACAGTATAGAATAACGCTGCTGTCGTTGGTTGAGCATAATATCAAAAGCCATTTCCCCATATTTTAGACACTGTGCATCTAAGACTTTTAAAATTTAATGTGTTAATGTTTAAATAGTCTGTAGACAATGATGAGGAAAAGTTTTAACTGCTTCTTTTAGATAGTCAAACAAAATGCCCAAATCTGTTGAGCATTGGATAAATTCTGTTGGTGAAATGACTGCATCACGTTCACTTATGAGTTTGAATCCCACTCAGATTAGCTTTGGATTCGATCACACATATAGCTATCAAGGATTATTGAGACCAGTTCGGAGAACTGAGTTCGATATAATCGACTGTTTCTTTGAAAGTGGTACACTAGCATGGCCGCCGTTTAGTGACCAAAAGTTACCATGCATAAATAAATAGAATCATGAAAAAACGTAAGGCAAATATCAACAAGAGAGAGTGCAAACCTCCGCCAAGGCAACACCAATGTCCTCTCAATGATTAGCCAGAGATGATTCTTAAAATGAGAATATCTGAAATAAACTCGACTGCTCTCACAAACGAGAATACTAAAATTGAACCCGACCGCTCTCAAAAATTAAGTTAAAAAAAAAGAAAAATCATCTAGAATCCTTGTCTGGTACCGGATCGATCCAAAAATCTAATCGGTTTGTGCCAGTTACGAGGCCAAACATCCCTGAAAGTTTCAGCCGAATCCATCCAGTGGTTCTTGAGATATCGTGTCCACGGACAAACAAACACAACTGCAAACACTACCTCCGCCTTCGCTAAAGCGGAGGCAATAAAACTATCCACTTCTTTTCACCTGTCCACCAAACGGAATCGTTTCACACAGAACCATCGACGATTTTCATTTATTTATTCCGATTGGTAATTGTGTTGCTAACATTTCTGTTGCCGGAAAACTTAATTTGAATTTGCCAAATCTCATACGAACGACAAACTGTAATTCTAATATTCCATAAAAATTGAATAATTTCTATCTACCCGGCATATTAGCAAAGCAACTGCGATTTCACGCAATGTTCATTTCCGGGCAACCACGTTTAAACATTCATTCACAATTCTAACTTCAGTTGTGTTTCATAGAAAGATTCATTGGTTTGAAGCAACTTCACTATTCCAGTAGTGGCTTCCTTAATGTCGTCTGCTAAATACGCTGTATCAATTTACATAAACCAGTATTAATGAAATAACATGCAACGAGTAATATTCGCCCGGAGGAGAACATCCTTCAAATCTAATTATTTCGAGAGACGTTGTGCGCTCTGTGATAGATATCGTTTGTTTACAACTTGCTTTTGCTGTTTTGCCATAGTTTGTGTAGCATGGAAGATTAGCCTAAAGGGAAATAACCATCGATATTCTATCCTAGAAGAAAATAATAATTATTTTCCAGTGTGTGTTCTTCCATAGTTTCGTAAATCATAACACTGAAAGCAGTTTAGGTGTCAAATAGACAAAACGTATTACTATACACACACGCGCGCACACAGACACACAGACACACACGTATACATACATGGACATACAGACACACGTGTATGGGTTTATGTATTTATGTAGACTTATTTGTCTGTATATGGATGTGTTAGTGAGTAAGTGAGGTGCAATTCTTCAACTACGTTCAAGATTTAGACTTTATATTTCCTTGTTTTCTTTCATGCTTAGCTTAAGACTATAGAGTTCTTAGATCCATTTATCTATCGACATTTTGAGAAACTCTCAATTTTTGCGCTCGCGCATTCATACTGCTATGTTGAACACATACACATTTCATTCTTTGAATCAAATGCTCTACTGCTATAAAAAAAACTGCTTAGACACGTGTCTTCACAGCAAGAAACTATTAGTAGCGCTTATCTTTATGCTGTGTACAATAATTGATATTTATCACTCACTGGATGGAGTACTTTTTTGTTGATCTTACCTAAACGGAACAGTAAACTATGTGTGTGTGTGTGTGTGTGTGTGTGTGTGTGTGTGTGTGTGTGTGTGTGTGTGTGTACACCAGTGTAATCACATAAATGTAAAACAAGGTGGGGAAAAATAGTACTCAAATACCAGAGGTAGAGTAATATGCTTTATTAATGAAGCTGTAGAGACATCGCAAAAAAAACTGTTATTCAGAACTTTACGTTGTCGTTCGTCGGACAGTTTTGGTGTCCAACGAACGGGAACTTGAAACTCTGAGTAACAGTTATTGTGATGCCTTTGCAGCTTTATTAATAAAGCATATAAATATGTATGTATGCATGTATGTGTGTATGTATGCGTGTGTGTATGCGTGTGTGTCTTATGTGTGTATGTATGTATGTGTGTATGCGTGTGTGTATGCGTGTGTGTCTTATGTGTACCTCTTTAATTTTCTAGTTGCAGTAACAGCTACAAACCTCAGAAACTGTGAGATATGAATTCATTCGTTTGTCAAATATTTAAAACAATGCACGAAACAGGTGAAGTTACCGCTAAAAAGAGATAAAAGCTCGTCTAATGAAATACGACGATCCTATTTCCAGATAAAAGCAACCAAATATTTATAACATCTGATATACATTGACGATCGCTTGTTTAGAGCAAAAGCAAATATCGATATGAGAAGTAGAGAATTATTATTGCGATTGGATTCTGATTTACGGCTTTATTAGATGCAGCTCTGTAGAGGAATAAAACAATTCAGATAAGACACGAGGCATGTTGTTAAGCCACGTCGGTAGGCCATTGTTTACGTATTGCCTTTCTATTGTTTACCTTACCTTCGCGTTAACTGAACAAACCATGTAAGTTTTAAACTGCATTGTTTGGTCAATCTTCATATTTTGCATTTTATTATTCATTTTGCATTGACAACAGAAGGATTGCATAACTTACAGAACACGTGTTTGTTATCACAGAGGGAATAGTCCTTTCTACTATAGGCACAAGGCCTGAAATTTGGCGGGAGGGGACTAGTCAATTATATCAACTCCAGTGTTTCACTGGTACTTAATTTATCAACTCCGAAACGATGAAAGGCAAAGTCGACCTCTGCGGATTTTGAACTCAGAACGAGGTGACAGATAAAATACCGCTAAGCATTTCACCCGGCGTGCTAACGATTCTGCCAGCTCGCCGTCTTTCGCAGAGAGAATAATGACGCTTTCCGTAGAGGCCTGATGGTCTGACGGT
The DNA here is from genome assembly GCF_046866305.1 of Octopus bimaculoides. Classification (NCBI taxonomy): domain Eukaryota; kingdom Metazoa; phylum Mollusca; class Cephalopoda; order Octopoda; family Octopodidae; genus Octopus; species Octopus bimaculoides. The sequence continues at coordinate 50,155,351 of NC_142941.1, forward strand.
AGAAATAGAGGAAGTAACCGTGATTTAAAGTTTTCATTAGGCCAGAGAACTTGTCAGAATGCTTGCTGAAGGTTTCACTGTACAAATTGAACCCGGGAATTCATGATATGAAGTTCTACTATTGCATCACTGTTTTTTTATTTTCAGTTGTTGGTAATTCCGTAACGTTTGTGGGTCGTTTGATTCATGGACCTGAATAATGTCATAATATATTCTCAATTGAACTTCTCCATCAGTTCGTATAGTAGATATGATTACTTAATGGACGCTTGAGATAGGATATCTATGGACATGCAATATAGCAATCTGCGGATATTTGGGTATTTTCCTATCGTAAAAATCAACTTAAGCCCATAAGTAGTATATGATTAGGAGAGAGTGTTATTTGCAGTCTGTGTCACTCTTCTTAGTTGAAGGTCAGTTTTGCTGCACTATGAACAATGGTTTAAATCAATACTTCATCATTGTTATTGGTTTTGAAAGTATGAGTAAATCAGAACTCACTAACAAAACTAGGTTGAATCGAATCCATCTTCAAATTGGCATCAATCCTAAGATATTTCAAGATTGTTGGTAAGGGTTTCTACAAGACGAGACGATTGGCATGATCTATGGCCATCCCAACGTTCTCTTCTGCGTTGTTATGGTTTATGTATTCTTGAAATCTATTATTGATTCCACTACAGAGAACTCCCCGTTTGTTTAGACAGAACCAAGCTGTATGTCGCAGTCTATTCGAGGAGATTGATTAACAATACCACACTCAATCAACGAACAAAGGACTTTCTATGAAGTAGATTTAATTGCTGGAAATGGCAGTCGAATATATGTCCTCATGTTATCCTACCGTTTTCAAAATTGATGATAGTTGTTCGACTAACAACTTACAGTGTGTAGAAATGAACAGAGATAACCTGGAGATATAACAGCACAACAATAACGACGACGACGACAAAGACAAAGAGACCGAAGGAATGATATGAATATATATAAGAAAGATCACCCTGCTACCTGAAAGTATAGATCTGCTCTTAAGAACTCTTGCGTTAGGACATCGTCATGGATTAAAACAAAGAGTATGACAAAGAGAGAGAGAGAGAGAGAGAGAGAGAGAGAGAGAGAGAGAGAGAATAGGGAGCAAGAGAGAAATTTCGCAGCCATTGACGAGCAATACTTTCAGAAAGAGCTTTCCTCAAGTTAGTACACTGACCCCTTACCCAATCAACAATCAATGCACTTCAACTCGCTGGCCCCGGAACTAATAATTTTGCATATTCTAATAAATGGTGACCTACGCTAACGACTTTCTCAAAGTAAACCAATAAACTTACTTCTGTACCTGTGGGTCCGCAAATGCTACTACAAGCATATTGGAATTGGTAACAAGTTTGTATTTAGACACATAACTATTTAGCTCTGCCAGCCCGTATTTTGTTTACGCTGAGTCGATGAATAACGCAACCAATCGTTGAAGGATGATAGAAATATCAAAAGAGGGTCCCATCTCACATGTCAGTTCGCAGCATCTTCATTTCCGGTCTCTGTTGCTGAAGAAGAGATAACTGCTCCAAAATGCATACATCAGCCAGTCTGATTAGAGAACATTGTGATCTGACTCGCTATATTTACATCTATTTGTCGACAGCGAGAAATTTTCTCCATCATAGAATATGATGAATGACTTTCTTACGGGTTCAAATATACCTCAAGCATATTTGAATTGGATCCAAATTTGTATTTATACACATCACTGCTTAGCGCTGTCACCCCGTATGAAAAATTATAGTTTCGGAATATGGTTTTAGATGCGCTATCTATTTCTTTCATGTTTGATATCGACAAGGTGTAGAGTAATTATTATTCGTCTAATAAGTCAAGGAATGCTTATTAATGCTTATTTACAATTAATAGGGTGTTAATTCTAATTCATACTTTAATTTGATAATGTCGCGTTCAATTAAAATTTTCAAACTCATTATTTTCCTGAACAACAATTGCTGTAAATTACAAAGAAATACACTGCACATGTTCATTTAAATTAAGAATTACGAAGCAAAGATTACGCTTTGAAATTGTTCATTCTATGTATGAAGTCTCCAGACAATCTATTATCCTGGCCGTCATTGTTACACACTAGCTTTGCGTCACAGAACGTTTCAATGAGCGATTTAAATATATCTGCTCACTAAAGAATTGTAGTCAATGTAAACTTAGAAACTAAAGTCGAGGCTGAAGTAATTTGAAGGAGAAATGTGATTAATAATCAGAATATTCTTAAAGGGCAATTTGAAGTGAAAAGGCAGCCAAGAAGCGTGGAATATAAAGGTCAATAATAAGGCAGTCCTTAAATTTGTCATTAGACTTGTTATATTGTTGAAGTCATTACTTCAGCTTGGTAGCTTTGATTGAATCTAACAACAGAGAGAAACGTTTAATTATTGACTTTCGAGAAACAAAAGCTCTTGAATTTCATTTCGAAATCGAAGAATTCGCTATCTTCTAAAAGAGACTTATATGCATTGCTATGAATCAGACACACACACACACACACACACACACACACACACACACACACACACACACACACGCACACACACACACACACACACACACACACACACACACACACACACACACACACACACACACACACACACACACACACACACACACACACACACACACAAGTGCATACATATATATTCGTTAGTATTCGACTGAAGCACTATTAGCTCACAACAGCATTTTGTATGTCTTAACGAAGATATATTCTAAGAAAGTCACAACACTGCGGTGTTTGTCTAAGGAAACCATCTCGTATAGACGCATGGTGCTAAAAGGGACAGAAGTGTAACCACAGCAGATGAAAAGCGTCCAGCAGCGGACGCTGGAATTTCCAAATCATGGTTTCTATGTCTTCGCACGTCACCTGTAGTATGTAGCGGCTATTTATCGGATGCTTAAACAAATTTCGCTTCTACTGCACTAGTGATTACCAACTCACTGGTGTTGCAAATGTAATACAATATGAACAAAATAAGTGTATACGAATTTACGTATATCCATCTCTAGTCCTTCCCTCCCTCCATTCCTTCAATCCATCCATTGAATCATACATACATATGTAAATATATGTATGTATAGAGGCGCAATGGCACAGTGATTAGGGCAGCGGACTCGCGGTCGTAGGATCGCGGTTTCGATTCCCAGACCGGGCGTTGTGAGTGTTTATTGAGCGAAAACACCTAAAGCTCCACGAGGGCGAGTGAAACAGAGGCAGAGAGTGAGTGAGAGAGAGAGGCAAAGCGAAGTATAGAGAGAAAAGAAGAGAATGAAAGAATAAACTAGAAATAATTATGATCGTAGAGACAAATATTTATAAAAGTTGCGGATGAGTGCAGAGAAAATGCGAGGGATGAGTTTGTTCACGTGATTGGAAGATAGTGAAATACAACTTAAACTTAAATACTAACAGATAGC
>NC_142941.1:50166330-50186330 GCF_046866305.1 Octopus bimaculoides
GTCATGCAGGCATCATTCTCAGCATCACGCCTTGTTTTCAACAGCTGCGCCTTTGAATAACAATCACAGTCCATATAGTCTGACAGTGCAAATGGTTGGGTATACCAAAATTCTTGTCACCTTAACTTGATCCTCAAAGAAAAATCAACCTGATATCTTATATGACAAAGCTGGGCGTGTGAACAACTTGTACAGTCTAAATGACGGGCTTCCATACAGTTTCTCTCTAGCCAATTCCAAACAGTTGTTATCTAGCCAAACGAGGCTTAGGACTATTCGCGATGTTATGGGAGAGGATGCTTGCTCAATGTCCTGCTCAGTAGTATCGAAACCCAGACTGCATTGTAGCCAAGTAAACTTCTTAACCATTCGCACTTGCCTATGTATTTCTCTCTCTCTCTCTCTCTCTCTCTCTCTCTCTCTCTCTCTCTCTCTCTCTCTCCCGTTTCCCATATACTTGCAAATCCCAAATGGCTATCGCCTGATGGAAGTTTTACCTTGCGATTTCTAGCTGGTCGAGCAACCACGTAGACTGTCTCTCATTGATTTGATTAGTGATTTATTTCAATTAGGAATATGTGCATTAAACACCGGGAAGGTGGTAGAATTAATGCTCTGCACACCCTATTTAATGCTAAAAGTTAATTAATATTCAGGAACGAAAATCACAGCGGAGTAATGATTGGTCTACTCCAATACCACCAATTATATTTCTGTCTCAACACAGAGAACTATAAATTGTATACATTAAGTCATTTAAATCCAGTCCATGGATCCATTGATCTACGATTTTATTACTTATCAATTAATTCATTAAGTGCTTGAGTATGTGAGTCGCATCATATGACTGAGTAATTAACTATCATAAACTTTTACACACAGTAATTAAGAATTATATTCAATATGAGTTAGTATTAATATACTTAATGCATAGAACAGTAATAAAAAACACAAAGTAGAAATAGTTATGTCGTGCCAGACGAATATACGTGTGTGTGTGTGTGTGTGTGTGTGTGTGTGTGTGTATGTATGTATGTGTGTGTATGTGCGTATGTGAAAGAGAGACAAGAATAGAATGAGACAAGTATACAAATAGACATGAAGATAGAAGCTATATCGCATTATCAGAGTATCAACCAGACCATCAGATACTGTTATACACCGATTATCACAGTGCGATTCCAATTCTGTCTTGATTGCGGCATTGTTCCTATCTTCAGCCAGGATGCTTAACTAAATCGTCTTATCATCGTCGTAGAGGCCTAGAGTGATGTAGAGCGATGGCTAGGTACGATAACATAGAGCTTACAGTGAAATAAAAACATTGAACACATCAAGTTTTGGTAGGATACTGTAAATATTTAAGTACCAAATCCAATTTAAATCATGGAACCGACTCAGAGGTGAGGCCTTGGTGTGTCGTAGGTACAAAAAGTAAACACAAATGGCGCTTAAAATTTAAACGCCATTTTTATCTACTTTTTATATATGTATATCATATATACATATATACGTATATATGTATGTATATATATATATATATATATATATATATATATATATATATATATATATATATATATATATATATATATATATATATATATATATATATATATATATATATATATATATATGTATATGTGTGTATATATGTATATGTATACATGTATGTATGTGTGTCATAACGTTTCCGGATCGTCTGCGAGTGAAAGTAAATAAAAACTAATGTACACAGAACGAGGTTTGTAATTCGAAACATATTTCTCCGAAGCATAATTTCCATAAAATGAATGAATTCACAACTGCATTTCTTGTCTCTTTGCTGCAATTATTATGGTCATTTCTAAAGAACTTACCGTTAAATGTCAAAACGAAACGCTAAAGCTAATATTAGTAATATTTGGTTTAAAACAACATTAAATTTAAAGTTCAGGGAAGCAGAACAACATATGTGGAAATAATACGAATGTTTTTTCCAATGATGCAAATGACAAAAAATAAAAGAAAGAAAAGAAAAAAATGACATTTGCAAAGAGGAAATAGAAAAACAAATGTAGGATGCCCTTTAGCAAACATAGATTCTTTTCCGAACTACAAACACTGAATTTAGTTTTGCTGATTCAACTCTTCCTCCTTGTTGTGGAATAACAAAATTTATAATTAGTTTTCGAAACCTCGAGGTAGACTCGGGTATAAATTTAGAAGATTGGCTAAACATATTCATTTAGAACACTGAAATCGCTTTCTTTTCCAATCGACTGTATATTAAGAATGTGTAAACTATAAACATCCATCAGTTTTCTGCTGGCACGCAATGTACGATAAACAGACGAACTTCTCAGGAAATTGTATCTTAAAAAGAAATGTGCATATGTGAATTAATAAAATGAGACATAAATAGCGTGAAATTGGAGACAAATGAGAGCAAAGTGAAACATTTGTAATTATGCTGATACACAATTATTGAAATGTTGACGGCTAAATTATAGTAGGTGTTTCTCAATGTTATACTTTAGAAAGTTCAGTCAGTGTTGCTTCAAGACATGGTTAGAATAATATAATAATTGCTACTACAATAGCGCTGATCAAAAAATATAATTGGAGAGGAGTTTTAAGAAAATTACCAAATATATGTTTCTTCCAAATGGAGAAATCATAAATAAACAGACAAATAACTAAATAGATTAATTAATACAGTTTATAAAAATGTCGGCATAAAAACATACGCGTTGGAGAGTATCAATACGCATCAGGTTAGTGATATTCTAGATTACACTATTAATACATACGGCTTTGTGAATGTGATGGATTGGCGGAATAAATGCATTATGGGATTTAGTTAAGCTCTTTAACTTTCTAACTTGAAATCCAGCCAGCATTGACTTTGCTTTTCATTCTTCAATGCTCCATAGAACAGATACAATTACATAGGTGCCGGTTGATTTATAATATTATACTTCTTCTTTTCTATTTTTGGACCCCAGTGTTCAACTGGTACTTATTGATCCCTGAACGGATGCAAAGCAAAGTCGACCTCAGCGGAATACTATTAATAATAACGATGATGCTGATTATGATGATGATGATAATAACAATGATAATAATGATGATGATAATGATGATGATAAGACTAATAATCATGATATACTCACTCTATTAACTGATAAATGAGTGTTTTGGGGCTCATGGGGTTTTAGACAACTACACACAAACACATACATAGATGCATACATTTTCGTATAATTAGCGTAAATTAGATATATATTTCATTAGTCGATTAATCTAAGAATGAACGGATAATTAATTAACATGCAGAATGTAGATACAGTCACAATGGCTATACTACAGAAAATTCCTTGTCGAAGTATCTGGAAGTATTTGGACGAAAGTCTTCTCCTCGCTATGGTATGTTCCTTACTGTACTATGAAGACTCAACAAAATTCTGTTGCTATTATAACAATTATAATAAGATATATCTGTTTGTTGTAGGGCAGTTATATCTTATCATTTAATTATTAATATAGCAGTATATGTAATTCTATGCAACGTTGAGGGTCTGTTAATAGACAGACAAGTACGAGAAATAATAACTTACAGCTACAACAATCACAATATCTTGCGATCAATAACCTTAGCAATCAAGTTAAAAAGTATTGAAAATAAATTCGTGGAATAAGCTGGTAGTGAACAGCGTGGAAAATACATCATTAAACAATGTGTGAATGCAGATATAATGGCTATGTGGAAGAGAATTCCCAAAGTGTGTATCCAGTGGAAATCGAAACTTCGTACAGTTTTTGCATTCATCAATATGCTATGAATATCCAATAAAATTCAAATGGTATTATATCATTATGTCGGCATCGCGACAAGCTATACTTTATTATTTATTATTCAAGCTAGAGCGGAGACTGGTATAATCGCTTTTAAGAGGAAGAAAACATGGCCGTCAGTATGTGATTAGGACCTACAGCCATTTGCATGGCTAAGATCGTATGTAGTAGCAGATATTGAATTTTCCATGTTCTTCCGTAGCTGATAAAATAAGTGAAGTCAGTTTAATCGATTTACCCGTCCTCAAACTGTACTTCCTTGTTTTATGGTAGAAATTATTATTTACTCCTCAGTTTTAACACAAAATAAAATTTAAAACTAATCTGAAAGTGACTCTAGTTTTTTCTTTTACTGGTTTAATACAATAAGTGGTGTAACTTGTTACTTAAAATGATGGAACAATACCGTGCCGTGTGGAACTGGGTGTGCCCTGATTCAGCAGTGTTACAGTAGGCTGGTAGTCGGCGAAGTGACGAAGTGTGAAACATAAATCCATCTTCCCATCTACGCAGACTTTCCCCTTTCCATGTACACTGGCTGAAGACTATACTGGGTATGCAGTGATGAATCGTACGAGTTTCAGTGTAACAGGCTGGAGGACATATCGCACTCTCTATACTATCCAGTCTATTTCTATTTCACGTGCTATCTTTCCATATAAAATGATTTGTTCAAGTGAGATTGAGGGACAGATATGGTGAGAAGAGATGGCGATGGATCAAATGCATTGATAGCACTTATTGTATTCCTTTCTTTCTGTCATTGTTCTAAATATGTTTGGGCGCCATTTTCTTTTCTTTACTCTGCCTTATCCGTGCGGAGGCAATGTTGTGAGGTGCGTAACTCATGTATGTGATACGTTTATGTTATTGAGTCTGATTGAGACTCAGCTCTGTTTGATGCTCTCTCGTGTTTCTCATATTGTAGACTGAGTCAGTCGCACCGACTCTCCCGATTTTCCCTCCGGGCATAATCCCGAAATCTTTCCCATGATGAGGTACTGCCTCAAGGAAACGGTTGTTTGGAACCAAGGTTTTCGTTCGCTTAGATGTGTTGCTATCCCCACCTGACTAACGAACTCCATCTGCCCACTGACTCGCTAATTAGCCCATAGGTATGGCATTAAACAGCATCCAGTGTGGGAATCCTAATACGGGAGTCTAAGGATTTTGTTGGGTATGGAACCACTTCTTAGCCGCTATTGTTTCCATGTCTACTCTGACCCGATGAAGTATATATATATATATATATATATATATATATATAGTAATCCCTCGACTATTGTGAGTGTTACATTCCAAAACACCCCGCGATAAGTGAAAATTCGCGAAGTAGAAACAGTACTGTATATTTTTTTATTTTATTTTTATAATCTGTATATATTCATTTTATTATAAATGCAAAACAACACCACGGAGGAATCGACGTAAGCTTAAACAATAAACCGCGATAGGTGAACCGCGATACGGCGAGAGATTACTGTGTGTGCGTGTATATATATATATATATATATATATATATATATATCAGAAAGTAGCATAATGCACGTTTATGCATATAATTGTGGTAGTGAGAAGCGTATTTCCTTTTGAGTGTGTTAAAAAGTGACTATGTTAAATTTTAACAATTGCACACCAAATAATTGATCAATGTTGCAGATTACATATTTTATCTGTACCATTTCAACTCGGGGGCAAGCAATTCAATATTGTGATTCACTCATTAGCATAATACTATTTAAGAAGACTGTCATTTGGGGCTTTAAAATCCGAGCCAGCCATTGGTCCTTTCCTGTATACTATGGCGCCATTTCCCAGCTCCTATTTGAATGATAGACATCGTGCATGATATTGATGATTTTGTAGAGATTCAGCTGTTGCGCTTTGTGTCTGTTGTTTCTTTATGGGGCATCGGATATATTGATTGTCCCAAGATAGACTCTCTTGCTATTTTATAATGGATGACGTAAAGGATTATTCTATTGTGTGTTTTTATAGTCACTCTTATTTTTTTAAATGGTTTTGGAATTGCTCAGAAAATGTGTGTATGCTGCACTCATGTGCTGTGAATATAAGTTTGAAGTCTCTTGCATGTCTCACTGAAATATAATATATTATGACCTTAGCAGCTCCCTCATGGACAGTTGCATTAATATAATTCAATGCTTACATGTGTTTAGTGAGATTTGTTCAATCAACGGCTGTTATTTACTGCATTACGAGTCTCTTACTTGAATCTAGCATTGTTTTGCCGTTACACTTTAGATATCGGCATGGCTGTATGGATAAACAGCTTCCTTCAGAACCACACGCTTGTGAGTTCGATACCGGTATCCGCAACGTTGTACTTTAAATGTTTCATAGGCTGTTAGGTAGGAAGGTCTATTAGTTTTTGTTTTTTATTTAATCAATATATGTGTATAACTTCTACATTGATTACTCATTAGTGTTTTATGTTTGTGAAACGTGTGTTTTTGACTCTTTTCAATAACATCTGTTTCATATGTTAGTTCACAAATCCATTTAATTTTCTAATCCAGGAAAGAGTTATACTTGTATAGAAGTTCATAGTTTATAGTTTATCTTAAGGATGAATTTTTCGTTTGTGACTAAAATGTTGCGAGTAACCACTGCACAAACCACAAGTGACACTCGTCTTATTATGTCCTTGCTGGTAGGAAAGAATTTTGGCTCTCAGAGTGAGCATTGGTATTTACTTGCAAAAGCTGTCAAACATTGAAAAGGAATTCTTGCAATCAGCCTCCTGGATTATTAACGCTCACACACCACTTCATACACACACATAGCACAGTCGACACATAGACCTGGAGGGCGCTGGTTTACTTAATTATGAAAACAATCATGAGCGATACAAGTCGTTAGAACAAAAGTATTGTACATCACCTAACAGGTCCAAAAGCAGCGAGCTGGCAGAATGTCGTCGGACAAAAGTGTTGAGCGGCATTTCGTCCGGTCTTAAGTTCTGAGTTCAAATGTTTCAGAGATCGACTTTGCCTTTCATTTTTTCGGCGTCGATAAAATAAATACCAAGGAAGTACTTCAAACGACACAATCGATCGCCTTTCCCGTCAAAGTTGCTCTGGAGTCAAAAATTAGAAAGAATTATTTTAAGGCTTCGAGCTGAAACAACCAACTTTTTCGAGTCGATAAGATAAATATCCGCTGAGCACTGCGGTCGATGTAATCAACTAGCCGACTTTCTCCAAATGTTGGGCCTTGTGCCTACAGTATTATCTGATAAGGTCACCCACTTTTTAAAGAATATGGTGCATGATTTTTTAGGAAAATTTTATTTCCATTCCTACTTTGTCTAGCGACTACGAAATAGTTTCTTTGCAAGTCGATCACATTTGTAAAATACTCGCTTATAGAAAATATGCTTTAAACTGCTCATGTTTTATTTTGCGCTGTTTACATGATATATATATTTTTTATCTTGTTGGTCAATATTCTGAAAAAAAAAACAAAAAACCAATCTAGAAATGCCGAAAGTAAAAAAAAAGAAAAGGCAATTCAGAAAATACAGAGAGAAAAAAACAGCAACATTTATTTGCATGTGTACTAATCCAAGAAAAGAATACTATAGCCTGCAGCATTGCAAATGTTTCACTAGAACTTTCTGTAGTCTCTGCTCAACTTATATATAAAACCAATCAATAAATGCCTTGAAACTTTGAATTAATATTCCATTATTCCGTATTTTAGGTTTTACACAAACTTCTTCAGTGATAGCGAATAATCCATTATTGCATCCTGCCACAGAACGTCACAAATTTCAAAATATTTCAAGGCGAAACCAGCCTCGGGTACTTAGTCGTCGCTTTACTGTCATCATTGTTCTTCTCGTTGCTGTGGTAGCCATTGCTCTGGCTTGTTTTTTTTTAAAATTCTTGTTATGGTTGTTGTTGTGATTATTGCCGTTTGATTTCTATTTTTTTTTCTTTTCGATTTGCTGACTTTTGTGTGTTTTTCTTTTTTTCATATAGTTCTCGTTGCTACTGTTGCTGATTTTTCTAATTGTTAGTATTCTCGTTGTTCGCTGTGGCCGCCTACAGCAACTACTACTACTACTACTACTACTACTACTATTGCTGCTGCTGCTACTGCTGCTGCTACTGCTGCTGCTACTGCTGCTGCTACTACTACTACTACTACTACTACTACTACTACTATTGCTGCTGCTACTACTACTACTACTACTACTACTACTACTACTACTACTACTACTACTACTACCACTACTAATAATAATGATAGTGATAATAATACATGAACAATTGCTACTATGTGTAGCATTAGTGGTAGTAGTAGCAGCAGTCGTAATATCGATACTATTACATGTAGCGACGGCGGCGGTGGTGGTGCTGGTGGTAGTGGTGGTGGTGGTGGTGGTGGTGGTGGTGGTGATGGTGATGGTGGTAGCGATAGTGGTAGTGGTGGTGGGACGACGATAGTGGTGGTAGTGAGGTGGTGGTGGTGGTAGTAGTCGTCGTCTTGGTGGTGGTGGTGCTGGTGATGGTGATGGTGGTGGTAGAGGTGGTGGTAGCAGTGGTGACGTTGGTGGTGGTGGTGGTGGTGGTAGTGTTGGTGACGCTGGTGGTGGTGGTGATAGTGGTGGTGGTGGTGGTGGTGGTGGTGGTGGATGTGGTGGTGGTGGTGATAGTGTTGGTGGCGCTGGTGGTGGTGGTAGTAGTGGTGGTGGTGGTAGTAGTGGTGGTGGTGGTGGTGGTGGCAGTGGTGACGCAGGTAGTGGTGGCCTTGGTGGCGGTTGGATTGTTGGTGATGGAGAATAAGCATGGCATTATGAAAAACGGCTCATTATGCGAAACGATTTTAGTTGCTATGGCAAGAAGTTTGGAAGATGAAAAATATAGATTATTGGGAGGGAGAGAGTGGTAGGCTGAGGATGGTTGTAACAGACGTGAAGTGACTCCTATTAATATATGATACAATGTAAACATAATTTTAAGTCTTTTCTTCGATATGTATCACAATTTAAATTCAGTTTCCAATCATGTGATGTACTGTTAGATAAATATGTCCCTGTGTTTACAGAAGTTACACTTCAATCCGCAAATATATTCGCGCTGTTGATTCGGACAACACCATCACGGGATCTTCCGTGCTGTAGTTCCTCGATCTGGTTGAAAAAAAATAGCTATAGGGAGGCGGCATGGCTGTGTGGATAAGCAGTTCGCTTCGCCACCACATGCATTCCCGTAATATACATACATACATACATAAATCCAGACTATCTTTGAGTAACGTATCATATCCGTTCGGTAACATCTTTTAACCACCAAAGTCGAAGTATATCCCTCGACGAAGTTTGCATTCATGAGGCTTGATAACACATATAAGACTTAGAAAGCTGCTCCTTGAGTAGCATTCCTTGTCTGATAACCTTAAATACATACCCAAAGAAGTCGCACGGCTCTACTGCAACGTATCGTCACATGAAAGAACGAGCGTATATCAGGAGAAGACCATGCATGGATATGTTAGTAGAAAGCTCTGAGATGATAGTAACGTTGATCATCAAAGCAGTCTATCATGGACCAACAACCGGATTACTACCTTCGTCTTTGAAGGGTATATGTTTGCAAATCAGGAACAGGAAATACCAACCAAATACCTGATGCAGAAAAGAGGCAGGGGCGCAGGAAAAGCTGTAAAATGTGACAACCGATACAGACTTTGTAAAGCTAATACCGAAGATATCACCCACATAATAAGCAGTTGTCCGAAAATGACATCACGGAATAATCTGCCGATGAGACATGATGTGGCTTAGACACTGTATAATAAGATCCGTCGGAAGGATACCCAGAAGCCAAAGAAATGAGAGCTCACATTATGGTAGATGCCATATGGTAGATGCCACTCAGAAAAGGGAGTGCTGGTGGAATGTTCCAGTGAAAACCTGAATAAAATGTAAACACAATAGACCTGAGAGAATGATTTGAGACAGAGAAGAGAAACTGTACAATTGTGGAAATAAGCAGCCCAGCAGAAAACTACAGACCCAAGTCATCGATGGAACTATAAAAATATGTAAAACTTTCCAGAAGTTTATCGTTTAAATATCTATGAGCATGTCTAGATATGCAAGTGTATGCATGAGAAGACATACATTAAGCAAAACATACAAATCTACACACACACACTCACACACATACATATATGCATACATATATAAGCATTCCTGTAATATACTGATATATATATTTTCGCGTGTGTGTGTATCATTTAATGTACCCAGCATTAAGATAGGAGTCACTAATAGTTTCTTGCCATGGAGACACGTGGTTAAGCACGTTATAAGACCTGCTTGACCACGTGTGTTAATGGTAAGAAGCTATTAGTAGCTATTATTTTAATACAGTCTACATTAAATGATATTCATCTCTCACCGGATGTATGCGTAGATGTGAGTTTGTACCTGCATATCTCAGATAGACTCTATACTCTTGCACTGACGTAGAGTATATCCTTTAACTCTACCTATGTACTCTCCATGCTCGAAACAATGCAGAACGTGCTTTGATCTGCTTGTAATAATATTCTAATTTACATACCGCATTTTCTGAGAGAATATTATGCTCCTCGATCCACTGTTTCTATAAAATACAACATGTAGATAATTGAAACTTCTTTGGTAATAGATAACATACATAGAACCGGGCAGCTACGTGGCTAAAAAACAAACCAACGGCAAATGATTATGTTATCTGCATGGCTTATACTTTGAACTGATATCATTTTAACGCTACGTTTCCAGTAGACGAGATTAGTATTTTCCATACATAGAAGAGTGAACCTAATCCAGGAGAAAAATATGCTTCTATTTATAAATGCAACATTCGGAATAACGGGAACAGATATTTCTGATAGGAGATATAGATTTTTTTATTATTTTTATTATTTTTTATTATATCTCACTTTGGCTTGTCTAGGTGCTACTCGAGTATGTATAAATATGTGCAACCACCTATATATATAAAGAGAGAAAAAGAAAGAGAGAGATAGAGAGAGAAACAAAGATAGACATGATGTAGAGATGGAGTGCTATCTGTATATATATAAGAATATATATATGTTTATGTATATATATATATATATATATATATATATATATATATATATATATATATATGTATGTATGTATGTATATATATACATACATACATACATACACATATAGATACACTCATATATATTTATATTCCCTTGCTCCATTCTTAGAAGTGAACAACTTTTTTGCGTATAATAATGAGCATGTTTTTTTTATATTATATTCAACGCTTTGCTCTTATTATTATTATTATTATTATTATTATTATTATTATTATTATTATTATTATTATTATTATTATTATTATTGAGGCGGCGAGCTGGCGGAATCGTTAGCACGCCGGGCGAAAAGCTTAGCGGTATTTCGTCTGCCGTTACGTCCTGAGTTCAAATTCCGCCGAGGTCGACTTTGCCTTTCATCCTTTCGGGGTCGATTAAATAAGTAGCAGTTACGCATTGGGGATCGATTTAATCGACTCAAACCGTTTGTCTGTCCTTGTTTGTCCCATCTATGTTTAACCGCCTGTAGGCAATAAACTAATACATACGTGTTCCATGTGTGTGTATATTGTATATTCAGGCGTGTTATGTGCATTGTGTGTGCTTTCTGGAGTGAGAACTGTGTGTTGTGGGGAATGCATAAAGGTGTGAGGTGGGATAGGGTTGGCGAAATTTAGAGGTGACGTAGAGGTACATGAGTTAGGGGTTGACAGGTACTGAGTGCAAGTGTGTGTGGAGTGGGAAGGTGTGTGTGAATGCATGTGCATGTAAGTGTGTGTGGGTGTAGGGGTGTGCATAATGCTGTGTGGTGTGTATACGGGGAGGTGTTGGGTGCTAGTGCTTATGGAGTGGGAAGGTGTGTGCGGGTGTTTGTGTGTGGAATGGTGTGTGATGTGAGTACTGAGCTGGATAGTGTGTATGAGTGTTTGTATTGTGGTGTGTGTGGTGAGGGTACGGAGTTGGTCGGTGGGAGGAGAAGTTGAAGGTGGGAGGTGTGTGGGAATCTGTGTGGATTTGGTGTTAGATGTAGCAAGGTGGCGTATTGAGATCATAAGAAGCAAAGGAATGAAGGGAGAAGATTTAGTTCCAGTTCATGACGAAGGCGCCTGTGCAGAGAGAGTCCTAACACAGACAGATGTTGTAGTGTATGACCAGTGGAGCGGAAGTGGCGCGAGACCGAGGTACCGTTGCCAAATCCGATGTCTCGGAGGTGCTCAGTGAACCGGCGGCCAGGCAGCGTCCCGTTTGACCAACATGCATACCTCTACATACACATAAACTTAGCAAAACATATAGGTGTATGCCTACATGTATATAACCATACATGTGGGGATACTTGCTCATTCAAAATTTTGGTGTGTATCTATGTAGAAATAAATGAAATTTATGCATATATATATATATATATATGTATATATATATATATATATATATATATATATATATATAATGTGCACATATATATATATATATATATATATATATATATATATATATGTATATATATAATGTGCACATATATATATATATATATATATATATATATATATATATATATATATATATATATATTTATATATATATATGCGTGTGTGTATTATATATACACACACACACATCTATACGTACACACCTGTTTTTTCCACGTATATAACTCTGTGTGTGTTCTGTGTATGTGTGTGCGTGTGTGCATGTGGGTGTGGGTGCGTGTTTCAATGCTTACACTCATGCATAACTGTGTTTACTTGAGGATCTTAGATATATAATTTTCCTAACCTTAAGCATAGAGGGCGCTAGGTGTTTTATTTTTATAATTATTTTTCCTACCATATTTTGTTTCCCTTACATTTTATTTTCTTCTTCGAACGATAAGTACCGAGATCGATTGAATCTTCAGTACAGACATATTCTTTATCCTACACCACTGTGGTTCCGGTAAATAATAATAATAATAATAATAATAATAATAATGATGATAATGATGATGATGATGATGATGATGATGATGATGGTGATGATGATGATAATGATAATGATAATAATAATAGTAATAATAATAACAATAACAATAATAATAATGATAATAATAATGATGATGATAATAATAATAATACAAGGAGATATTTAATTTTGTTTCTTTTTATTTTTGGTTGTAGTGGCGGTGTGCGGGTGAAGCCTGAAACTTTGATAAAGACTATATCGTCTTATATCCTTGTTTCAACCATAAACATGCGAATATTCGCGTTAATCAATAAACATCGTTCATGTTTCTTCTCGTGCTCTTCCGAGCGTGTGGTAATAAGACTATAAATAGGGTTTCTTTGCTTTTACTGCAGTTTTTCTTTTCATTTTCTAAACGGTTTCAGAAATTTTTCTGCTTGCTATTTGTCTCAGCCAATTCCTTTTACAAGCTTTACTCAACTTTTCTACTAAAAATCTGCTTTACCAGCTTCTCTTCTCCATTTATACGTTGTTCTTTGCACTTAATATCTTACCATTTCTTTCTGTTTTTGTTTGTGTTAGTTCATTTTTCATTGTTGCTTTTTCTCCCTCCTTTTTTTTCCTGGCCATTTTTAATCACTCAATTTCTGTAGAGATAATTGCGGGCGGTCTTCTAAAATTTTACACTTGCATTGAGTGACGCGTCTAATTCTTATGTCTTTAGATATTACTGTTGCATGGTAACTGATGCAGTGATTCAAGAAATAGTTTTCAACGAGCTAATTCAATACAACCAAACGGCAAGAAATTTAAGCGAAAGGTAATCGAAGAAAATCACATTGGATGGAACACTGTAAAAGTAAAAACTGCTTCCGATAACGGTTTACTCATTAAATTATCTCGGAGAAGTAATACCTAGCTATGACACATAAAAATCGGCCGTATTCATAAAATCGGATTTATTGGTTCCCATAAACAAATATAGTAATACAGAAACGTAGCTTAAAGTACAAGGTTGCTTTATCATCATAAAGAGGAATTTTATTCAAGTATATATATATATATATATATATATATATATATATATATATATATATATATATACACACACACACACACACACATATATATATATATATATATATATATATGTATGTATGGATGTGTGTATCTATGTGTGTGTGTATGTATATATGTGTGTGTGTATGTAAGTATATGAGTGATGGTTCAGTATTGATGAGGCTTGTATCGTGTGTGTGATCTGCAGCTTCTCTGTAAAAACGTGACATTTTACATACAAGAGAGAGAGAGAGAGAGAGAGAGAGAGAGAGAGAGAGAGAGAAAGAGGGAAAGAGATAAATATACCTACACACATGCATACATGTATGCATGCATTCTTCTATACAAGCATACATAAATACATACAAATATACACACACAGATAGACACACACACACATATACATGCATATGTATATATATATATATATATATATATATATATATATATATATATATGTGTGTGTGTGTGTGTGTGTTTGTGTGTATGTGTGTGTGTGTATATAGATATATATATATATATACATATACATATATACATCTGTATGTACATATACATATACATGAAGACAAAGAGAAAGAGATACACACACATATATATATACATATACGTAAGTATATATAAAATCGTAGATGTTAATATATATGTATACACACACACATACATATATATATATATATATATATATATATATATATATATATATATATATATATATATATATATATATATATATATATATGCATGCAGAAAGAGAAATAGAGAGTGTGGTGTATAAATGTACGCACAGGCTACATACGGATATACATCCACGCTGACGACTCATTTGGTTGCTGATCGTTACTTTGGCGGTAAACTTAGTGAATGCCGTATATGACCCATAATCCTGTTGGTGGAAGAGGGATTTTTACATTAGACAGCATATTGAAACAGTGTTTAGTAATAATAACTGATGATTTGATTGCATCAACGTAGGATGTTGTTAATCAAATCTAGAGCTGTTGATACACCGGTATAATACATGTCACATGTATTTATCAGTGCAGTTATTCATGTAACTATTGGCTACAGTTAGTGAAACCTGCGCATACTGGAGCACAAACGTAAAGTATTTCTAACCGATTGCACCGAATCTCAGGCACTTATTTTATCGTTCTCTGTTTATCGAATGGCTAGTAGATCTGCTTTTACTAGAAAAGGGCGCAACACTTATTTACACTGGTTGACACAAAAAGTGACACAAGCGCATACGGAACGCATAGAGTAGCCATAACTAAATATATAGAAAAAATTCAAAAGAATGGAGGATTATACATTACTTAATCAGCTGACGCACGTTTCGGATAGACTGGCAAATTCCAAAATTCTGCGTATTAATCATGCATATTAATCGATCCTTTATTTGAGCAATTAAGTTTCTTCATTGGTGGAGGAGGTTCTCTTCTATCAGGACTGTATCATCCTTGTGTTCACGTATTTTGTGTACTATTACTATTTACATTTTATTTCATTCCTCCGCCTTTCTTCTCCTACCTTCTGCTCCCCCTTTCCCTCATCGTTTACGGAAATCTCCACACAAATTGTAAACTGTCCTTGTAATGGCCTCCTCATCAGACACCCGTGTGACAAATAAAATAAATCGTCACCATCAAAACCACGCGACGACCACGACGACCAAAACCATTACCAGGTGCACCACCGCCACCGCCACAATCATCTTCCTCCGTCATAATGATGATGATGATGATGATGATGACGATGAGGATGATGATGATGATGACGATGATGATCATCATCATCATTTATATTCTCTATATATTTATATTTATTTCTTTATCTACCGCATCTTATTTGCGTCGAACACTACATTCCTCAACATTGGAAAGAAAAAGAAAACTGAACACATCATTTAATACCTTGAGCAAGCTGTGATGTGTCTCTCCAAAGACGTAGATGAGAGGCCCAGAGTATGTTTCATTTCACTTCTTAGTACGACGTAGTCACTTATTGAATTCGATTTCGGTAGGAACATGCGATTGAAGCATTAGAGAAAATATTATCAAAAGAAAGACTGCCGAAACTGAATAAAGATTTTCTTGACAATGGAATCGATATTTATTCTTTTTAGAAAAACTCAAAGACAGAACAACGATGACCTACGCGTTCTTAATGCTGTAACAGCATGCGAAAAGCTGCATACGCAAGCAAAATGTTTAAGTGAGTCGAAATGGTACGCATGCGTGTACATAGGTATGCGTATGTATGCGTGTGTATCCAAGTTTGTATCGATGTATGTGTACATGTATGTATGTCTTTATGTATGTATGTAAGTCGCTAGGTAGGTAGGAATTAATGTATATACGTCTGTAAGTATGTATTTATAGGTAAGTAGACATTGACGTTGGTATGTATTTATATGTCTATATATATGCATATCTATCTATCTATCTATCTATCTATCTATCTATCTATCTATCTATCTCTCTGTCTGTCTGTCTGTCTGTCTGTCTGTCTGTCTTTCTATCTATCTATCTATCTATCTATCGATCTATCTATCTATCTATCTATCTCTCTGTCTGTCTGTCTGTCTGTCTGTCTGTCTGTCTGTCTGTCTGTCTGTCTGTCTTTCTATCTATCTATCTATCTATCTATCTATCTATCTATCTATCTATCTATCTCTCTGTCTGTCTGTCTGTCTGTCTGTCTTTCTATCTATCTATCTATCTATCGATCTATCTATGCATATATATATATATATATATATATATGTATGTGTGTGTAGTAGTGTGGCTTATCGCATGTGCGATAGATTGTTAATGTGCGTTTGTAGTTATATAATGCCTAAGCATTTACATACACCCGCACGAACACACACAGACACACACATGTACGTATACATTCATACATACATACATACATACGTACATATTGCTGTTCACAGAGACACTAGACACGCACTCACACAAACATATCTCTTATTTACAGAGAACAACCTAACGTTTCCATCACGTGATAATGGCTTCAGAAGAATTTTTTTTACGTATTAAATCTTTTTTTTTTTTTAATAATGATTTTAGAAATTCTGTTATTCGTCCTTCATGTTTAGGTTGTAGGAATAACTTTGTAAATGAGGGCAAGATACCGACTGAGCATTTTCAGAAATAAAAGGAGAGAATGCGACAAATTCTCTGGAATAGAATTTAAAAGAGGTAGTCATCGGGGGTGGGGCTGGGCGGTTCTACAATATCGCTTCGGCAGAATTTGAACTCAGAACGTAAAGACGAACTCAAAGTCGCTAAGCATATTGTCCGCCGTGCCGACGGTTTCTGACCACCTGACGGCCTTCTAGGAACTAAGTACGACAAGGCATTTCATCAAATACACCACCGCTCTGAAACAACAGCAACAACAACTACTACTACTACCGCTACTACTGCTACTACTGCTACTGCTACTACTACTACTACTACTACTACTACTACTACTACTACTACTACTACCGCTACCGCTACTGCTACTGCTGCTGCTACTACTACCACTACTACTACTACTACTACTACTACTACTACTACTACTACTACTACTACTACTACTACCACTACCTGCGGCGATTATTACTGGTGTGTCTCAAGTATTTGACTGGCTATTATTCGCGCCGTTCCGGCAAGATGAAAAGTTGGGTTAAACCCGACATGCTTTTGATACTTCAATAAATATTTTATGCAAAGCTCCATTTTGAGGAAATTATTATCCAACGAAATAAAGGCTCCATATTGAAAGGAAACAAATGTCAATATTTGTTTGTCTTCTTCCAACAACAAGTTAGTAGGGATCCTCTCCCTCTCTCTCCCTCTTTCTCCCTCTCTCTCCCTCTCTCTCGTTCCCCCCCTGTTGGGGTATGTAGCTACTCCGCTTTCCCCCCTTAATATTGTTTCATATTAGTTCTTTATTGCTGTTACATCTTGTCCAATATTTTCTCTTCTTATCCATTGATATTGTATCAATAATTTGTATTATTAGTGCTGCATTCAATATTCGAACGTTAATGAATTGTGATTTTAATATTGGGCCTCGCTAAGGCAGCGAACTAGCAGAAACGTTACCATGCCGGACAAAAAGGATTCGCGGTATTTCTTCCGACTTTACATTCTGAGTTCAAAAGCTGCCAGGGTCGGTAAAATGCATATCAGTTGAGCACTGGGGTCGTTCTAATCGACTTAGCCCCCTCTCGAAATTGCTGGCCTTGCGCCAAAAATTGAAACGAAGATAGACCTTCACGAATTTCCTCGCAGGTTCTAAAATGATTGAACTGGTGTTACCGTAATACAATAAGACAAACAGGTCAAAAACAGGAACCCAATCACACGAACTGTTTTCTTTTGAAATGAGGGCCACATTGTATAATTTGATCTTTGATATTCTCTGTCTTGAACAGAAATAAATGAAGCAGTGACGAAAAAACTGACTAGCTGATCACAATTGAAGTGTCGTCTGCTATTGATCGTCTGCTATTGATCGTCGTCCTTTTAGATGGGTTTATTTCTAAACAACAAGAACAAGCGACATGATGGTTGCAGATGGCGCATGCGTCATTGATCGTATGTCTTTTATAGGAAGACTTAGCTTGACTGGATGGTCATAGAAGGAGCGTTCGTCACCGATCGTAGGTCTTCGGTCTTGTAGATGAAGGCTGGCCCCTATCTAAACAAGAACAATTGACTGGATGGTCACACATGGAGCGTCAATCACTGATTATAAGTCTTCTAGATGCAGACTTATTTATATCTGAACAACAAAAGCAACTGATCGGATAGTCATAGATGGACCGTCGATCTCTGATTATACGTCTTGTAGATGAGGACAGCTTTATATCCAAAGAAGAAGGAAGAGGAGGAGGAGGAGGAGGAGGAGGGGGAGGAGAAGGAGAAGGAGGAGGAGGAGGAGAAGAAGAAGAAGAACAACGACGACGACGGCAACAGCAACTTGTATATTATTTAATACTTCGATTAACTTAGAAACTTTCCGAAAGAATTGTAAATAGTGCCAGACATTTTAGCCAAACTCTCTCGCCACACTAGCGCAGAAATTGACGTTAATATTGGCATATATAAAGAACGAAGGTGTTTGTTTTCTTTCAGTTTCTCACATTATTATAACATTAGAATAGTTTGCTTTCTTTTAATATAGGTATATATTAGAATGTTCTCTTTTGATTTTGGAAAAAGCATTAGAATTTCTCTTTAATGTTGGTACAAGTTAGTTCATACCTTTGATATTGGTACATACTAGTTGAATTTCTTTAATTCAATTTGTCATATGCATCAACGTGTTCTGTTAAATATTGGTACAGACCTGACTTTCTTTAATATCAGCTAAGATCAGGAGATTTTCTTTAATATTAGTTCACAAAATACGAACACCACCCACAGCCCTCCTCAAATCAAAGTCACTGTGCCAGCGCTATTGATATACACACCTACACACTCGGTTACACAGTCACACACACACACACACACACACACACACACACACACGAACATATATATTTATATACATACACATATATACACATGCATACATACATTTACGTTTATGCATATATAAATAAATATATTTCAAATATACAATATATGTATGTGTATGTATAAATATATATATACATACCTATGTACACACACGCATATATATATACATATATATATATATATATATATATATATATATATATATATATATATATATATATATATATATATATATATATATATATATAGATAGATATAGATGTGGATATATATATATACATATATACATATATATATATGTATGTATGTGTGTATATAGCCATACATATATTCATAAGTGATAATTTGTAAACAATTACGGAAGATCAAAGATATTTACATATAGAGAAATATACACACACCGATGCATGCCTGTACACACACGCGCACGCGCATATACATATATACACACATGAATACTCACAGATACTTGCATATATATATATATATGCACATATATATTTATACATACACATCTACATACATATACACATACATATAGAC
>NC_142941.1:50188830-50196330 GCF_046866305.1 Octopus bimaculoides
ACCTGAGGTGAATGGAGGAACACGTGGTAGTGTAGAAGGACCTGGCATTAATCGTTTGAGACGTGATGATGATGGTGGTGATGATGATGGTGGTGATGATGATGATGATGAGGAGGAGGAAGTGGAGGGGGAGGAAGATGAAGATGGTAATGACGGTGTTGGGGAGAATGAGGACGATGATAATGAAGATAACAACAACAACAATTATAGTAA
The DNA here is from genome assembly GCF_046866305.1 of Octopus bimaculoides. Classification (NCBI taxonomy): domain Eukaryota; kingdom Metazoa; phylum Mollusca; class Cephalopoda; order Octopoda; family Octopodidae; genus Octopus; species Octopus bimaculoides. Next base: position 50,189,044 of record NC_142941.1, read on the forward strand.
TAATGAAGAGGAGGGAAGCAGCAGCAGCAGCAGCAGCAGAAGAAGAAGGAGAAGAAGAAGAAGAAGAAGAAGAAGAAGAAGAAGAAGAAGAAGAAGAAGAAGAAGAAAATGACGATGATGATGATGATGATGTTGGTGGTGATGATGACGAAGAGGATGAAAATGAGGAGAAATAAAAGAAAGAGGAGAAGCGAAATATTGAGAAAGAAGCTAAGCAATAATAATAATAATAATAATAATAATAATAATAATAATAATAATAATAATAATAATAAGAAGAAGAAGAAGAAGAATGTCAATGAGAAAACGAGGAAGAAGTAGAGGCGAAGTTGACAGAGAATAAGAATATGAGAAGAAAGAAGAGAGAGAGAAAGAACAGAAAATATATTTGAATGGTTTGGCTTCCTAAAAACCCTTTTTCTTCCTCTCTCTCTATGTCCTCTTGAGTTAATATACCACTTTAATTTTCAATAAAACGAATGAATTAATTTTCGGAAAAGAAATATGTTAGAGGTCCTCAGTTGAGGCGAAACACTTTATATTCAAAAAGCAGAGCGATCGATGAAATATTGTGTTACAAAAGAAATTTTATTCGCATTTTGTTAACAGGTTTTAATGTTGAAATATCGTCGACAAACAACATCAGACACAGATGCTGAAGCAAACACAAAATACAATACTTCAGCTATTTGTATCCTACAATTAAAAGCAAATTGTAGTCAGGGCAATTTAAAATAATTTATAAACTTGACATTATAATGTTGTTGCTTTTTAAATATTAATTCATATCTATTTATTAAAATTCCAGTGAATAATAGAATGCCTTTACGAAGTTGCAGTTTGGTAATTAAGTTATTATAAATAGTTCTTATTATTAATAGTACGCCAGGTATCATACCGTACACATCATCATATCACTTCAACTATACATATTTTGTTGATGTAATTGAAGATTTCCAATTATCAAATGTGTCGTTTATAAATTTCACTCATAAAATTGTCTGCGGGTTCAGTAGAAAATTGATTTTCTCATTAGACTTTGTAATAACAAAATTATGTGTAGTAGGGGTCGCCACCACCACTGAATTACCTTTGTGTCGAAAAATTGATAGCAAGTGGTCTTAGCAGAGAGATACTCTCGCTAAGCTGTGTACTAAGTGCAACTTAACAGCGATTGTCAATGTTTCATGGTTCAAATTTTGTGGTATAAATACAGGAGCAATGAATTTCCTGTGGCGATGTATTTGTACAATCGTCAGACCTCTGGACAAAATAGATTACGACATTTACTTACGGCACATCACATTTTCTAGTCAAATACCGATAAAAATAAAGTACCATTCAATTATTGAGGTTTTAATAAATTACAATAACCTTGTTGAAAATGTGTTGTTTGGTGCCTGTCTTAGAAATCCCTGATGATACGGATATTGCTTAAAACAATGAGCTCTAGCAATATGTGATACGAGTGTCCTGTCAATTTAACGAAGGAGTCTCTACGGAGAAGATCGGCTTTCTAGAAAAATTATCCCAATGTTTTAAGAAAGAAAGGGCGCATTAATGATATAGTCCTGAGAATAGAAAGAAGGTTAGGGAAATCTTAGAAGAAAGATAGTTGTTATTATTGTAGTGGTCCAAATAGAGGTTCAACATTGCTTTTCGTTTTCAGTTGCACAGAATAATTTCACCGAACTATTTAAAAACTTCTACAAACGACGTGGTCATGAGGACATATTTAGTAAAATGATTTGTTTTCCAGCTTGGAATTCATTTCCACGTAGTAAATACGTTCCTATAATGGAAATAACATATTTGGTCATAGGCTGTGTAGACTCTAGTACGTTTAGAGATGACCTGGTGGCTAAACAACAAGTTAGTTCCGAACCATGTATCGACAGTAGCTGTGTGCAAGTTTCAATTTGCTCGATATAGTAGATCGTTAGGAGGCCGGGCAAAAGGCTTCGCAGTTTTTCGTCCGCCTTTACGTTCTGAGTTCTAATTCTGCCACGGTTGACTTTGCCTTTCATCCTTTGGAATTCGATAAAATAAGTACCAGTTGTACACTGTGGTCGATTACATCGACTTACCCCCACACCCGAAATTGCTGGCCTTGTGCCAACATTTGAAACCGATATCATTATTGAGGGCAGGCGATTAGGATTGTTTCATTTTCGGATGACAACGTTGTCGGGAAAAATGTTTTCCTACTCTATACGCCATGAGTTCAAATCTTGCTAAAGTTAACTTCGCTTTTCATTCTTTCAGAGTCGATAAATTAAAGCACCTGACAAATATTGGTGTCGATGGCATCGGCGAAACCCCACCCCAAACCCGTTAGCCTTGTGCCTAAATTAGAATAAAATACAACGATTTCTAAATAAGGAGACAAAATTATGGTGGCGCGAGTAGTTGATTGTAACGACTCTAGTACCTGACTAACGCTTCCTCTACCGATGTCAGATGAAATGCAAAGGTGATAGTTCCGTGATTTAAACAGAGAATAAAAACGTCTGTAATTAAATACTGTAAGGCGTACTGTCCATTGGTATCCGCATTCTGCAAATCCAGCGCCATCAAATTAATTTAGATATATTAAAGATACAATATAAAGATTGTAATATAAAATAGAATTTCAAATCGAAGCTAAAATAAAAACGAAGGAAAAAAAAATAGTGTGGGATAATACATTACTTTCAATTTTTCCTGTTATCACGCCAAATTTTTCAAGTAAAATAATTTGAGATGTTTATAGTGGTAAATTTGAATTATCTTAAATGATAAATGGATAAATCCAACGAAGGATTGTATTTTTGCCTTCCATTTTAAAGAATCATTAACTGTATTATTCTTTAGTGTACGCGTGATACGTTAGTGATTTATTGCGGGAAAATGTTTTATCGTTCAATTGCAAGGAAGTTGACATTAAATAAAATGACTCTATCTTATTGTAAAACGTCATTGGAAAGAAATAATAGATTTATTTATCTTTGCATTATTATTATTATTATTATCATTATCATTATCATTATTATTATTATTATTATTATTATTATTATTATTATTATAGTTGTCGTTGTTGTTTTGTTGTTAATATTGTTGCTATTATTTATTTTTTAAAATAGGTTTCAGTTTGGTTAGTCATGTTTATTCATTGATTCGTTTGCCTTATATATATATATATATATATATATATATATATATATATATATATATATATATATATATATATATATATTCGAGTTACAAGTTATTTTTGTTGGTTTCTAACAAAAATGCCGCTGAAGAAACGAAAGCTCATGTATTTATTGTACTTCATCACGAAAGGCAAATGAATGACTTTGGGGGCGGAGAATCATTAATTTTCTGTTATTTTTTCATTGGTTTTCTATTAGAATAAAGATATATGTTGATATAAATCCTGATATAATGGAACAACCATGGGCTTATTGATAAATGATTTTAGTTTCTTTTATGGAAGCCATCCAATCCATTAGATATTTACGACCATCTCTATACACCACCACCTGTGTGTTGATGTTGTTGTTTTGTTTAACCCTAGGTCAGTACTAGTAATGTAGGATTATGATCAAAGGCAACACGGCCGTGTCCACTCAGTCTTTTTCCCATAAGCAAGGAACACAGAATCCTATTATTTAATTTCTTGTTTTTGCAAAGAATTTCAGATAAAATTTGATGGAAATTTGTCTGCTGTTTTTGGTAGGCAAAGCGTCAACGGACAGGACGAGTGAGATGTCTAGAACATTCCCTAAGCCTAAACTTGACTCTAGACAGTTGTTCCATCAGTGTCGCTACCAAAATTTCCTCTTTCAGTTATTCAGACTATGATCAAAAGTATTCCAGCCGTGACTACTCCGTTTTGTTCTTGTATGTAAGGACAACAGGACCCCATTATCCATTATCTAATACATCTTTTTCCAAAACGATGCTGTGGGGTGAAATGTGAGAGAGATCTGGTTGCTGCCTTGGATACAAAGAGCGATTATATACAAGATGGGCGAGATGCCAAACCTTGAACATAACCCTTGACCCAAGTTCGTTCATAGCTAATTTTACCACAATTTACTATGTTGCAATTCAGACTAGAAGATAGAATTAACACTAATGCCGCTTTTTCTTATTTGCCTAACGCAAAGGTGAAACTGCTGCAAAAGCGTGGCATCGACGTTCTGTTTTTCTCCTATTTGTACAGGTCATTTTTCGCAGATGTTGACGTGTTAATCGTCCGGCTGTGCTCTCGGCTCCGTCAGTTTTAATAATCGTGGAAGGAAGCTTCTAAAGGTCAGGTTTACTGCTTTTCATTCTCTTGGTTAAAAGTTTAGATACGAGATAAGAATTGATGCTGAGGCTACAAGTTGACAACATTGATCAAACTAAGACATCAATGAAGAATTAGTCGAACAATTAACTGCATATGAAAGGGAAACAATGAAAAAGAATGTTTTCAAAATCAATTTAAATTAAACAATACAAAACAAGTTACAGACTCGAGGAAAAATAAATTAATTAACAATTTTCATTGTGTTCCCATTCATAACAATCTGTATTCATTTCAAAGAATGAAATTTCTAGTTTTCCTTCTCCGTTATTTTTCCCTTGCCTCAAAATATATTTGTGAACGACAAAGACACATTTTATTACAGAAATGCACTACAACTCCATAACAGTATTCCTCCAAGATTCTACGCTGACAGAGATCAGCACGTAGAATGAATACATCAGAAAACATTAACATTACACAGAGATACACAGACACAGACACACACACACACACACACACACACACACACACACACACACACACACACACACACACACACACACACACATGACTTAAAAATTCGCTGACTTCTTACAAAAAACTAGCTCGTTCAGGTCCAGATTAGGGACTTCAAGTGTTGGCAGCGTATTGTAGATATGCAAGTACCGCATCCAGTTTTACTGACTCACAAGTGGCTTAATATATATATATATATATATATATATATATATATATATATATATATATATATATATATATATATATATATATATATATATATATATATATATATATACGTAATATGTAAGCAAACATATGTTTGTTTTTTGAAGCGTTGAAATGTATTGTAGAACAAGTAGAAAGATATATTTTTCAACGCGTAAATAGTGATAAAACAGTATATATAAAATAAAATCTTTAAAGAGCAGAAAAATTTGTCGGCGACCTGCCATGAGGATCGAACTCACATGCCTCTAGCATCCGGCCAGAGTGCTCTACCTTTAAGCTAAACTGCCGAACGACAAATACTTTTGCAAGTTTAGAAGTTATAAAGTCCGGATTTCAATTACGAATCTCTTCCGTTGCTGAAACCCCGAACAAGCATTATGTGTTCCTGGAATATAAACTTAAGAGTGTTCAACAAATTTCTTTCGTATTCTTAGCTTATTTGCATTTCGTTCATATATAACCTCCTCCATTACTTGCATATTTTTCGCTGCAAAAATCACTGGTTGACACTTGATTGCCATTCTGCAATCTCTATTCTCTGTTCTGCACCATGTATAATCTCGTTCGTGCAACATCTCGTAACACCTTGTAACATTACACAACACCATGTAACGTCCTGTCAATAATTTTTCAATCAGAGATATCCTATTTCCCAATTACATATGCATTATCTAACAACCTACACTAACACGTCATTGACGACATCTTGTTTGTCATACCACGCAACCGTATGGTCAATCACTTCCTTTTACTTACTATTTTCATGCATTTCTTCATATTTCGTATTGTCACTATTTATTTTCTTTTTCTTATTCATCATCTTACGTCATTCTCGATAGTAAATTCAGTCCTCACATAATACTATAGTTTGTACATTATACAGATTCCATCGAATACGCGCATGCAAGTACGTACGATCTGTGTATGTGTATAGGAATTTATGGGTTTGCGTGCATGAATGTAAATGTCTACTTCTCTCTCTCTGCCTCCATATATATACACTACATATTTGAAACCGGTAAGAGATCTGAATATTTATAAGAGAACTGTCGCCTGCATTTAACCACCAGATTTTTATCGTTGCCTCAACCCAGTTTTTTCTAACATCGTTTGCAATGGACCCTCGCATTCTTACTGAGAATATAGATTATATTTCTCTTATGATACAGGTGTTAAGAAAAAAACAGATGAAAAGAAATGTCTCTTCTCTTTCTCTCCGTTTCTTTATGCGTGTGTTGTGCCTATTCATATATATATAGTCAATTTAAACAAGAACAAGCAAGAAAAAACACGACAAAAACACGAAAAAACAACGTGAGGATGTGGAATAAGTACAGTGTTATTGGACGCTCAGAAAAGGAAAGAAAAGAACGGGGATTTAACGTTTCGATTGGAGATCTTCGTCAGAAATATAGGAAAAGTCCCAAGAAGGGAAGACAGAAAGAAAATCGCCAACGATGCACACGCGGTCATACCTACAGATATGCTTGCTTTTATGTAAATGTTCGTCCGTCAAAAAGACGAGGATTATCTAGTCATCCTTAAGGATGAACGATGCCTTGCGCGGTGATTTCGTTGAAAGTGAAGCAGTGTTGCGCACCATCAACCACACTCTCTCGTCCGTGACTATTTTCAATCCAGTGGCAAAAGCAAGTCAAGAAAACCGGGATGGAGTCGGATGTAGTGTATGACCAAGATGTTCTACTTGCTTCCTCGTGCTCTCTGCTCTTCACAAAGTGTTGCTGCATTCACCTTTTCCTCTGCTGAACCATGAGGTTTCCTTCTGCTGAGTTTGCCGTATCCAGTCTTCATGTACAAAAATAAGTAGTACGGGGTGGTAAAGCATCGCTAAATATGTTTCCCGCCAGATAACATTCGCGAAAGTCTCTGTGAAATATTTCACCAAAATATTCATAATATTGCTTCCGTGGTTAGAAGAGGTAGGGATATATCAGAGATTGTCAGTTGGTTTCATTTAAAGTATATAAATTACGTCTGTAAATTGTATGTACACCGCCTCAGTAAATTTTACTATTTTGAGGTTAGTGTTTATAGTTGTGGCGAAACCAAGATTTTTAAAGATGTGAATGTGTTTGCTGAGTTTGTCAGCGAACTGAAAAACTGCTTAGAATGGTTCCAAAAATGGAGTAAATTTTCTGACAATCATGTCTGACATGTCTGTCTGTGTGTCTGTTCGTCTACCTGTCTGTCTGTCTATTTATCTATTTATCTATTTATCCATCCATCCATCCATCCATCCATCCGTCCGTCCGTCCGTC
>NC_142941.1:50201330-50231330 GCF_046866305.1 Octopus bimaculoides
CGTGAAATTAACGAGCAAGTGGCTGAGCACTCCACAGACACATGTACCCTTAACGTAGTCCTCGGGGAGATTCAGCGTGACACAGAGTGTGAAAAGGCTGGCCCCTTTGAAATACAGATACAACAGAAACAAGAAGAAAGATTGCCGGAGCCTCATGGAGCTTTAAGTGTTTTCGCTCAATAAACACTCACAACGCCCGGTCTGGGAATCGAAACCGCGATCCTATGACTGGGAGTCCGTTTCCTTAACCACTGGGCCATTGCGCCTCCACTGTATTATGTAAAACATTAGAGAAAGAAACCCAGCTGTTCCTTGCAATAAATACCTCTAAAGCTAACTATTTTTATAGACCCTTTTTATACTACTGCAGGTCCCCAATTTATTATTTTGCTTGTGTGGGCCTCCAGAAATCTTATATGGATCCCCCAGGATCATGTGGACCCCGGTTGAGAGCCACTGTTCTACTGTATTTAGTCCTTATTTTCCCTAGAGCATCATGCTTCAGTTATAGAAGTTCAAAAAAGTCTCATACCAAGATAATGACGACATGTTTTTACAAACGTTAGACACGTGATCGTTTTCTTTTTCAATTGTAGAAAGAGGCGGAATAACTTTTTTTCTGTTGTATTGTAATCTGCGTTGGGCTTTATACTCTAGTAATTATTATTAGCATCTAATGTGGAAGTTAAGAAGTAACGATGACTTATGGTGAGTGTCCAGCGCATAACTTCGCCGCTCGATGCCATGAACTTGTCCAAGTTAATCTTTACTCCTATTATCACATCATATTCCTTCGGAAAGGTGTCACACATCTTGTCCTCTGTATTATTCGTACACCGGTTTGAACGGATTGCGCCTCAATATTTCTGTCTTCCCCAATAATGTGAGGGACAGCACAGTTTTCATTATATTAACCCGCTTGCAATATAGGACAAAATATTGTTCAATAATGAGATCGAGGAAGAATTTGATTAATTCAGTTATTGTGGGTAGTAAAAGAAGGAACAAAAGTCAAGGCCTTGGGTGTCTTGTCCTTCCAGTACCCACAGCAAAAATTGTTTCTCTAAATCTTCTATGGACTCACCTTTGGACTGTTTCTCAAATGGACCGTTGTCATTCTCCCCCGATGTTACATAAAATATTGACTTCTATGAGGAGAGAGAAAGAAAAAAGAGAAAGAGAGAGAAAGAGAGAGAAATAAAGAGAGAGACTTTAACCTCCTCGAAAAGTCTCTCTCTCAACACAAAATTAGTCAATATTCATCTAATTATGATTCATATTTCTGGAAATATATTTTAAATTATCATTTTTTTTTTTACAGTTTACTGAAAGTTATCATTTAATTAAAAAAATTACTTTATTTAATCAAAACTTTTGGGCAATCGTATTTACATTTCTATAAAATAATTTTATTTTATTTTTATTGACATCATCAATTCTATCTTCATTTAATCATTGAATTAAAAGTTGTATTAACGTTTTTATTGGAAATAACCGATTTTCTCTTCATTTCTCTACTAAACAGAACCATAAAATAATATATAAACAATATATTGCTATAGTGATTTTGCTAATTTTCAGTTGTACACTGTTTGTTGCAAACTTGATATTAAATATTTGCATTTTACATCTTGAAGAATATGAGGTAGATTGGAAGAAACGTTATGGCATCGGAATAAATATTTTGTGCTATAGAGTTACCACACTGTACATTCCGAAGTGAAATCCTGCTAAGTTTGAAAACGTCCCTTGTTCTTTCACAGTAGATAAACCTGTCATGCCCTTGGTATGATACAGTCAACGTTCCTCCCCAGCTCTGGTCCACTCCCAAATCAATAAAACTTAACTCTCGGTAATGAACAGTAATAGTTACGGAGCATATATATATGTACACATACATACATACATATTATATGTATGTATGTATGTATGTATGTATGTATGTATGTATGCATGTATGCATGCATGTATGTATGTATGTATGTATGTATGTATGTATGTATGTATGTATGTACGTATGTATGTATAGCGGCTCGTGTCATGAATTGAAAATATTGTTGCTGTGCGTTGAGCGGAGTCTGGGACCGTGTTGTGAAAAGTAATCAATATCTGATCTAATCCGCCTGTATTTATGATGTGCGTTTGACAATAGGGCGTTGTTAAAAATACTTAAGAGGACAAACATTGCGATTTAATAATCCTCAGTTCGTAAACAGGAGAGCTGTGTGTGTGTGTGTGTGTGTGTGTGTGTGTGTGTGTGTGTGTGTGTGTGTGTGTGTGAGTGTGTGAGAAACCGTTTCATTTGATGTACGCATGCATGAATGTATGGATGTATGGATGTCCAGGGTGAATGCGGCTGTTGACTAATAGCACTAAATTGTCTGTCTTCAACAAGAATCAATTGAGTCTTCGCTTTGTGTTCATCTAACGTACGCGCCATTTTACTTATTAATTTTTTTTTTTAACGGTCTTGTGTAAAATATAGAACCCCAAATCATCCCACGCCGAAATAATTTTGAGATTCACGCTGCCGTACTTTACATATTGCTATCAGTAAGTGAACAATTATACGATTGACTGGCGTAGAAGCAATGATAATAATAATAATAATAATAATAATAATAATAATAATAATAATAATAATAATAATAATAATAATAATAATAATAATAATAATGATAATAATAATGATAATGAAGTATGCGAATAGTGGATAACAACAAGAGGAACTGTGCTTGAAATTAAAATTAGACGTATTTGTATTTACGATGAATTATCGTGACAGTTTGATACAATGAAGTCTTGCTAGGAAAAAAATTAAATAAACAACAATAATCGGCTTTAATATTTTGAAGTGACGAAGGAAAACAAAAGGGATAAAAATCGAAGAAGATTAATAAGGTAATAAAGAAACGAGAATTGTTCTTTGATAAAAAGATATGAAATCAAACACAAAAAATCATTCTTTTGCCTCTCTGCGTGTGTGTGTGTGTGTGTGTGTGTGTATGTGTATGTGTATGTGTGTGTGAAGAAAAAAAACATGAGACAATATATAGGAAAAAAATAAGAGAAAGAACAACGAAACTAAATTCATCTTCTAAAAAGCTTAACACACATAAGATGGTTGTTAGATTTAAGTCTGTAATTCTGGTTAGAAATGTTTCACTGATTTGCATTACCAAAAGTAGAGTATTAGCAAGGATTTCAAAATGGACAGTGTTTTGGAAGCGTAAACACACACCACCGCAGCCGTCGTTGTCGTCTGCTGTATAACATTGAAATATCAAATAATTAAGTTCAACACAACCTTAAACTAATATGTTTATATCAGCGTGAAGCTGTGCGTTTTACAATAGTTGTGTCTATGTGAATCTATATTTTCGTATTGATACGCATCAATATATTATTACTATTACTATTATTATTATTATTATTATTACTATTATTATTATTATTATTATTATTATTATTATTATTATTATTATTATTATTATTTTGTATAAATATTTATATTCCGCCATACGTAGACATTTTGCTGTAATTGTGCATATTTATTTTTAGTTTGTTGTTTCTCTTACTTGTTTCAGTCATTTGACTGCGGCCATGCTGGAGCGCCGCCTTTAGTCGAACAAATCGACCACCAGGACTCATTCTTTGTAAGCCTAGTACTTAGTCGATCGGGCTGTTTCAACTGACTGAAACAAGTAAAAGAATAAAGAAAAGAAAAATATATTTATATATAACGAATTAAAATTTTGTTACAAAGTCACAAATTTCGAGAGTGGAGTAAGTCGATGACATCGACTCCAGCGCTTAACTGTTACTTATTTTATCGACTCCAACCGGATGAGTGCAAAGTCGACCTCGACGGAATTTGAACGTAACGATAGACAAAACGCCAGTAAGCATTTTACCCGGTGTGCTAACGATTCAGCCAGCTCGCCGCCATACACACATATATATATGTTAGTGCTTGCTTTTATGTCTAGTCTCTTATAAAAACAATTTAACATTAAACCGAAGGATTTTTGAATACGTTGTAGTAGAGTATGTATTTATTAAGCTTTTACAAGGAAAGGATTAACTGTGACTTCGATGTTTCGGAATGCTCGTCTTCGTCAAACTGTCATATGTACACAAATAGCCACACATACATATAGATCTGCATAGCATTTACGTATCTTATGTACAATAGCCACACTCTGGAATATATAAGACTCTGGGCTGATGATAAAAGTATCAGTAATATACTTGGGTAAATGTAATCGACCATGTCACTACTTGTCGTCTTTAGTCTCTACAGCAAATCAATATTTATAGATCAATATTTCTGTCATCGTAGCTTTGCGTAAGACAAGAGAACACACTCGTGTCGACTGCTTAAACACGGAAATATTTACGAAAGAGATTATGTCATGATATACAGGAACACGCGCACGTGTCACTAATCGCTTTAATGTAGTCAGCTGAAGACAAGCAAAACGCTAATCTTTAAAAGTTCAGTCTTTAAGAAGACGAAGATTAAAGAAACTTAAAAATACAAATGAAAAATAATTTAAAAATCATTAACAGAATACGAATATCTTAAAGTCTAAATAATCTGAATGGTGGACTTGCATGATAGAATTATCACAAACGTGGTTAAATTAGAACCATTTTGCACTTCTCGAGTTATAAGTCTCACGCCTCTGTTTAAACTGTAGGTGCCATTAGCATTATGTATAATACAATAATCGCTCTGACAGTGAGCTGGCTATTATTATTATTATTATAGGATCTTGACATGCTGGTGTCAACTACATGTCCGTTTCGGTGGAATAAATTATTAATTTTTACCTAGGCGTTTGAGTTGAGAACCTCGTCGATTGCGTTTAATTAATGAAGACCCAAGGAAAAATTTTAATTGCAGCGAAGAAAATGTTAGGAAGAAATATATAAATGAATTATTATTGTGTTGTTGTTATTATTACTAAGGCAGCGAGCTGGCAGAATCGTTAGCACGCCAGGCGAATGCTTAGCAGTATTTCGTCTGCCGCTACGTCCTGAGTTCAAATTCTCCCGAGGTCGCCTTTGCCTTTTATCCTTTCGGGGTCGATAAATTATGTAACAGTTGAGTACTGGGGTTGACGTAATCGACTATCCCCCTCCCACAAATTTCAGGCATTGTACCTATAATAGAAAGGATTATTATTATTATTATTTTATAAGGTGGTGAGTTGGTAGAATCGTTAGCACGCTGGGCGAAATGCATTGCAGTATTTCTTTTGTCGCTAGGTTCTGAGTTCAAATTCCGCCGTGGTGGACTTTGCTTTTCATCCTTTCGGGGTCGATAAATTAAGTACCAGTTGAATACTGAGGTTGGTGTAATCGACAATTCTCCTCGACTATTTCAGGCCTTTTGCCTATAGGAAAAAGGATTGTCGTTGTTGTTGTTGTTGTTTTTGTTGTGAGGGGGCGCACGGCCTAGTGGTCGTACTCTTGCACTCACGATCGAATGATCGCAGTTCCAATTCCTTGACTGGATGGTGTGTTGTGTTCTTGAGCAAAGAACTTTATCTCGCGTTTGTTCGGCAATCACTCCGACACCTGATATGTGGTAAACCGTGTACCTGCTCATACAATGTGAATTTGATGGTGTGAGTGAGCTAATGCACAGTAGAAATATTTGATCATTGTAAACAAAACACCCCCAACTGTCGTCTACGGCAGGAAGGTCCACGACAAGACTACTTTATTATTAGCCATATACGTCAATAATAGTAAATTTCATTTGTCATGGGACAGTTATGACTTGAATATCACAGCACATATTTCCTGGCCGCCATGATTGACCGCTAGCTCCAAAAGTTTTTTTTTAATTCTCTCTCTCTCTGTTTATTTTTTCATGTTCCTTTCTGCTGAAGAGAGTAGGCTCGAAACATAAAAAAACTTTCTCACCTTCCTAAGCGTTAAACTAATACACTATTTGTCGTTTAAACACCTGTCTTCGTCTCTGGTTTTCTGTAAATTTCAATCACATATATCCTTGCCATTCTGCTTTGTGTTTCTGCAACTCATAATACTTTTCCACGGTGTATCATTGCTCATAGAATAATAAATTTGATGCAATTTAAAACTTGCTTCTCTTGTCGTTTCTCTTCACTATTAGATCTTGATAAAGATGAAATATTGAATAATTTTCCTACTTGATACAGAAAAGTAGTTTTTATTACCTTTCCATTAACGTTAATTTATCTTTTAGTAGTTGGTGTTGGGACGCGTTTGGAAACGCCTCATAAATCACAGATATTAGTCTTAATTATTAACTCGTCACTTTACTGCAGTATTTCTGTGGACGAAAATAGTAAAATATATATTATATATGGTTAAATATCTGCGAATTAAAGTTTAAATGTCTCGAAATAGCTGAGCTATTTTTATGTAATATAGTTATCTGATTCATTTATAACTTTTCAACAGAATGCTTGTGAATTATATAAATATAGGACATTCAACCAAATTTGACAGCAACGGAAACTCTATTCACAATTATAAAATAATTACAGACGGGCGCTTAATATTAAAAAAAAAGAAAGAGCAATCATTTAAACAGTAAGCAGCAGAAATTGATTTAGGCTAATAATATCAATCCGTGACACTTAATTTCCAATGTTTGATTAATATAAATAATATTTAATTGAACTAAAACGCAATTGATATATATATATGTGTGCGTGTGCGCGTGCGTGTATGTGTGTGTGTTTGTGTGTGTATGCATGCATATATATATATATATATATATATATATATATATATATATATATATATATATATATAAGTCAGTAAATAGTGGGGTTGTGTTAACCGCACGTGGAGAAATAATAGGAAAATGAAAAAAAGCCAGAATGTTATTACATATATATATATGTGAGTGTGTGTGTGTGTGTGTGTGTGTGTGTGTGTGTGTGTGTGTGTGTGTATGAGCAAAATAACAGATAGGTCGAAGTTCACAACAGAGCTGTTTCAGACGTGTCCTTTATTGATGAACAAAAATGTTACATCATGCAAAAAAAAAAGAAAGAAAAGAAAGAACGTTTTCGTCAGGTGAAGTAGAAGTAAAATTTAACTCTTATTATTCTTCACATAAATAAAACATAATGAAAGTTGACCTTCCCATCCAGGTTACAACTGAGAGATATATAATCGTATAGGGTACAATTATACTTAAGGGTACAAAAGCTACCGTGCCTATATGCTGAAAGTAGACGCCGAATACGTCCCATCACTTTAAATGCTCACTCCACGTATACAAACAAGTTGAAAGCGAGAAAGCAGACTGACTAAAAATTCATAAAATAATTCAGTTAGTGATTACAGCGATGGCCTGAAGAAATAAGTCCACGAGGATGATCTACCCGACGCTCACGGATACTACCGACTACACCGTAATCATTACACCAATAGGAACTGTGATCTTAGGAGACATACAACTTATAGAAACGCGCGTAGCGATGCATTAAAACATTTATGAATTCTATCCACGGATCATTGTTACTATTATATTTATCCTACATTATATCGGTACGGCTCGATGCAGCCCCCAAAACTGGTTCACCAGTCAACATCATTAGACTGTAGCCATATATATATATATATATATATATATATATATATATATATATATATATATATATATATATATATTCACGTATGTTTGTGATGTTTGTCCCCCTCACCCGTCACTGTTTGATAACTGCATGGAAGCAGTTACACCCCATAACTTAACGGTTCAGTAAAAGAAAACGGTAAAATAAAAGAAATAAATACTGGGGTCGATTCATCAAGGCGGTGCCCCAGCATGGCTACAGTCTGATGACTGAAACAGATAAGAGATAAAAGATTTATAAAAAATCAAAATCAAAAGAGATTAGAAAAATTAGAAGCTAAGATTTCTTTTCGCCACAACATATTGGGATGTATGACGTAAGCTGTATCAGAGCATCAGTAGAAGCCTAAGAAAACATTACGATTTAGAAAGTCCATCTAATGATCTCTCCAATCTTAATGATGTTTTAGTTTAATCTATATCAAATCCCGAAGCCATGGAAGTGTATTTTCTCAATGAATAGTTGTTTCAGCGGTAATGTTTATTTTGAACGCTAAAGAAATTGCTACACGTCTCACCGAAGTACATCAACCTCACCTTGTAACAGACACAAAGCTCATTGGATGACGACATTTCTCGTTGTAGTCTGAAACCAGAAGAGGTCAAGTAGTAGCAAGAAGACGGAAAAGAAGAAGAAGGAGGGGAGGAGGAGAGGCGAAGAATAGGAGGGGAGGAGAAAAAGAAGACGAAAAAGAAGACGAAGAAGAAGAGATTGAATGAATGTCGTTATTAAACATTCACTTTTATATTATACTATGGAAGACTGTAGGGAATATTTTTCGTATGGCTTAAAGGTTTGGTTCCTGTTTAGTTACATTTTTAGGAGTTGGTTATCGATTTACTTACTGAATTTATTTACCGATACTGTTGTACATAGGGTAAATTTGTTTGAAAGTTGTGGTTTCTTTGGTTTGTTTGTTCCTAAACAACACTTATTTTAGTGCTGTTGACGCCGCCGAATTGAATGGTACTGTCCATCTAGGTATCGAAACTATAATGATATCCGTGGGGCAGTTGATGAAGGAGGTATGTTGGATTGTTGGAATGGCTGTTTTTGTATAAGACGAAGACGGGTGTGTAAACAGCAAACAGATGTATTAGTTTAACGCATGGGAAGTGAGAAAGTCTTTTACGTTTCGAGCCTACGCTCTTCGACAGAAAGGAACACAGAAATAAACACAGAGAGAAAATATAAAAAAGTTTAGTGGCTAGCGATCAATCATGGCGAATGCCGGACAGAAAAAAACCTCAGCGTTCTTTGCGTTTTAGAATTCACACATATCGAGCTATTCAGGGCATGAGATCACTTTCACAAGACATGTTTGCTCTTAGATGCGGCCAATCCAAGCAGAATGCAATGCTGTTGTGAAAGCCTTTAGAAAGGAACGTAAATAATGGGATTTTAAACAGAAGTCTCAAAAAATAAAAATGTCTCTAAAAATGAAAACTATACCTGTAATTATCGGAGCTTTGAGGATAAAAATAGCGTTCTTAAAATACGATGATCAAGTTCCATGAAACCCGAGAATAGCAGAACTACAAAAAGAAAAAAAGAAGAAAAAATATTGTTTTCGTAGGCACAACCCATATCCTACAAAAAACACTGTCAACCTTAGAATATCACAATCTTTTAAATTCTTTCAAAATCGTAACTATTACGATATTAATAATCTTGTTACAATGATGATTATGAGACAATATGCAAATATGTAGCCTGAACAAGCCTCTGTCATATTCTCTGTGAAAGGAAACCGAAGATTTCGATGAGTAAATATTTGAATAACAAAACAGAAACCCGTCATATTGAAGTAACAAGAGATAAAAATAAGGACTGGCATAGCTTCACTGTAATGCTCTCTCAAATTAATTACTTCATCTACCCGCGAATGGCTTCATTTGTAAAAATATATTTACACTCATTAAAATGAGAATATTTTCCTAAAATAATCTGGAAGAATTACATTAAATAATGGCAAAGAAAAAAAATCCTATTCTCAATTTTAAATTAATTCCAAATTTAATAGGTTTCTTTTGTTGTTATGCAATGTTAATAATTATTTTAATTTTATAAGTTTTATATTTCGGTGAAATCTACATATTTACAAATGTAATAGAACCATTGGATTGTATGAGAGAGGAAGAGAAGGGGAGGAGAGGGAGAGAGAGAAAGAGAGGGGTAAAGAAGGAGATAGAGAGGAGGAAGAAGAGGGTGAGAGAGAAAAACTATAATATACTGAAGACAATTTTAAACACTAAGCCCACGCGTAGTCCATTAAGAAGCTGCAAATAACAGCCGAAACTCTTACAAAACACACCCTTAAATAAATTTTATCTACTTCGAAATCCACCTTTCGAATTTAAGGCATTATTTCACGTTCCCTCGAAGTTTATTGCTTCTTATGACGTCAACAACTTAAAACACTCCCTGCAAAGAATAAAGAATTTAAAATGGACTGAAAAATTCGATGGTGCAATGCCTATCATGGTTATGGCAGATGTTGGTTCGAATCCCCAGGGCAGCCTTGGACTTTTTCATTTAAAGTTTTTTTTAACCTGATATTTATGCGCTATTTTTATAGCCTAATCTGCTTCAAGATCCACAATACCAAAAGAAGCATATATATATATATATATATATATATATATATATATATATATATATATATATATATATATCTCCTCGTTTCATATATATATATATATATATATATATATATATATATTTGTATGTATGCATAAAATAACGAAGGTGCCTATACACAATATCAAGCCAAACAGGAATAATTCAGGTGCCACTTATTGTGACTGAGCTTGTGTGTGTGTGTGTGTGTGTGTGTGCGTGCGTGCGTGCGTGCGTGTATGTGTGTGTGTGTGTGTCTTTGTTTCTATGTTTGTCCCTCACTACTACCGTTTGACATCCGGTTCTGGTTTGTGTATGTCTCCGTAATTTAGCGGTTCGGCCAAACAGAGCGATAGAATAAGTGCCAAGCGTAAAAAGAAGGCAAGTACTGGAGTCGATCCATTCGACTAAAAGGTCTTCAAGGTGGTGCCCCAGCATGGCCACAGTCTAATGACAGAAACAAATAGAAGATAGAATATCATTTATCTCAGTAAGTAGCCGAAACATCATCTGGAGCGTTGGGTTTTGTTCTCGTAAAAACTGTAATAAGAAAACATAAACGTAACTTTAAATTCTGATGCATGATTAACTTAATACATCGTTGATGGCTAATATCTACCTAGATAATATTATACTAACATCGTAATATTATACGACCATTGTATTTCATTAAGGCACGCTAACAAAAGTTCATTAATTTACATATAGTGTCTACATAAAACGTATGCACGCACACGTATGTTTGTGTGTATATATATATATATATATATATATATATATACGTGTGTGTGTGTGTGTGTGTGTGTGTGTGTGTGTGTGTGTGTGTGTGTGTGTGTGTGTGTGTGTGTATACGTATTCATGTACGTGTACAGGCGAATAAGCAAATATATGCGTGTGTTTGTGTTTGTGTGTATAACTATATGCATATGTTAGCTGTAATTTTCTGTCGTTTGTATAATTCTGTGTGAACGTGCCTAAAGGTAAGACAAAGTATTCTATTGAAGAATTTTGGCGCCGAAGCGTCGACGTTGCGTACCATAAAATCTTTAAGACTTTGAGCCGAAGAGTGAGAAACGTGACATACTGTTGACTTTTATGGTAGTGATTTACAAGTAAATCTCTCGATAGAATTAATGATGATAACACTATGCAACCACTCATTAAATTGTTTCAACTAACCTTAGTTGATTAATTCGAAGAAAATCCTGTGAGTTTTGGCTCAGCCTTATAGAAATAGCAGTCAAATTACACCGATCTTAAAAGAATAGTCACCATGCAGGATGTAGTTTATAGGTAGACAAAAAGACAAGATGGTCATGTGTGGCCTAATGTCTGCTTGTTCAGGCCTGACCAGGTGCGAAAGAACAGCAAAAAAAAACAACAAAAAATGAAGAACATATAGAAAGAAGAATAACAGTGGATTAGTGGAATCTAACAGGTCATCCCATAAGTTCTGTCCGATTTTACCTTTTTTAAAATTGAATGAAATTTAATGGTATTTTAGAATGTCTAATGGAATTAAAAATTATTTTTATGCATTTGTGTACATTTAAACTAATTAAATATTATTTTACAGAATAATAGAATTAAAATTTCTTTGATTAAAACCCTTTCTAACATGGAAGTATCCAAAGAGCGTTTAAGGTACATAATGATTTATAAGTACAAAAAAAAAAAAGAAAACTCTGCAGCCGAAGCGACTCGAAACATACACTCAGTTTATGGGAAAGAAAGCTTGAATGAAAGAACTTGCAGAAGATGGTTTGCAAAATTCAGAAGTGGAGATTTCAACCTTGAAGGTGACATCGGAAACCATTCTTATTGCAGAAGAAAACTTTTAAACAGTTAACTTCATGAAATTACACAGTTTCCACGTTAAAGAATCTCTTAACATCATTTTATCTTATTTTAATTTTTACTCGTTTCAGTCGCTGGAAGATGGTGTTTGAAATTGTTTTGCTGGAATATATCGACCCAAGTACTTTGTCTAGGGTTTGTCATATCTTCCTTACAAGGAGAAAAAGGAAATTTAACATGGGCAGGATTAGAACACGCAACAGCAAGGAACGCACACAAACAACACGGTTTATTTCCTCTGATGTTTTATCATTTCTGCCAATCGACCGATGTCTGATTCGCTTAAGTTCTTCCTCACTTTCTAAATGAGGATGGCAAATATAAGTAATTGCGTGGATTGGCAGAATCGTTAGAATATCGGACAAAATGTCTTTTGATATTTGTTCCGGTTCTTTACACACTGAGTTCAAATACCACAAAGGTCAAACTTCGCCTTTCATCTTTCTGCGATCGATAGAATAAAGTACAAGTGAAATAATCAATATAATCGATTGATCCCTCTTAACAAACCTCCGACCTTGCACTTATGATAGAAAATGTTATTTATATGAGGTAGAGGGTGGGGGATACCAGAATCGGCAGAGCGGCGCAAAAAATGGTTTGCGGTTTTAAGTTACGTTCCTTTGCATTTTGAGACAGAATTCTCCGGGGGTCTTCTTTGACTTCCACTGTTCAGCATTTCGATAAAAAGGTACCTGTAATGTGCTGAGGTTGACATAAATAATTGATTACACCTTCTTCGACACTTTGAGGTGATCTGGCAGAATGGTTAGCACGCCGGGCGAATTGCTTAGCGGTATTTCGTCTGTCTTTACGTTCTGAGTTCAAATTCCGCCGAGTTTGACTTTGCCTTTCATCCTTTCGGGGTCGATAAATTAAGCACCAGTTGCGCCGCACTGGGTTAGATCTAATCGACTGGGCACACTCCGCATAGATTTCGGGCCTTGTGGCTCGAGTAGAAAAGAATATACAGTCACTTTGCGCCCCAATTAAGAAACTCACCACCACTACCACCACTACAACTGCTGCTGCTGCTACTGAACTGAAGTGATATTTCGCTCAACCCAATTTCTGCTGCCGACGTCGTAAGTTTTACAGCTGAACAAGTGCTAAAATGAAATGAAATATCTTATTGATCCAACTACTTTTTATATTCTTCCTTTTTCTCCGTTTCTTTTCTAGTTTTTTTTATTTCTTTCTTTTTTTTTTACTTTTGTAGCCTGCTTGTGCATTTTATTGTGTGTTGATTGGCTTCTCCCTACCAAAACATCATATCATGTATTGAACTAAGGCTGAATAGATTCCAATACCGTTTCCGATAGATAATCATATTGGTCTGGTTTTCTTTGGAAATCAGTGAAACGAGTCCGTTTCAGTAAATATAATAAACATGACAAAGAACCGCATAAAGATATTAGCAAGATTTGTAACGAGACGAACGTACAGAGTAACAACGTTAGTTGATTTTTCCTCTATATTTTCGTTGTTATAGAAATTCATACACGCTTAACTATTTAACTTTAGAGGAATTGAAGTTGAAAAGAATATAAAGACATTATAGCAATTTTGACCAATCACTGTCAACTATATGCTGATGTATGAATACATAATCCTTTTACAAACGTAAATAGATCGGATAATCTGTAGAGCGGTAGACGCCTATATAAAAATAAAACGCCTTTATAGCGTCAATTAGGAAGTAGTTTACGCCATTTTGCCTGTACAAATTCGATGTTCTATTTTCCTGGTATTACACTCTGTGCTCGCTAGAATACACTTTGAAAGAATTGTTATAAATATGGTGCTTAAATTGAGAACTCTACCCATCAGTTGCTTCAATAATTCTTAAATAATCAAATATTTTGTTGTCAGTGCTTGATTCTTGTCATTAGAACGCCAGGAGTCGGGTCTAAGAGTTATTAAAGATACCGTTGCCACTACATTTATCTGCGCTTTACTAAAATGAAGCGATTTCTTATCAAATCACTTGCAAGCCATCAGTCAGTAGGAAAATAATTTACCGAGCCAAATTGAGAACACTTCCTCAATGTCATCACACAAGTTCGAGTTATTGTCCTTAATGTTATTAAATGTATATTATTAATATATACTTTATCACGATCTCATCTTACACTTTCTGTCAGCGACTCATCACGGCCAGATTAAATTCTATTCAGCTTACTCGTGTAAAGTGACAACTGCACATCATGATTGAGCTATAATTATTATAGCACTTGTCGACAGCGAATAGACAGAAAGAACACAGTGTCATACAGGAATGTCATACGATATTTACTTTGCTTCCTCCTACGTTTCAAGTTCAAATCTAGCCGGGTTCAAGTTTCTTTCAACCCTAACGTATTCAGAAAGTAAGTGCAAATTTTGCGACCTTGTGCCTAATGCATGACATCAATATCACAATGAAATGTTTACTATAGATTTTATTTTACAGACATACTTCAACAAAATTTATATTACTTATTCTTGTAAAGGTTATCTCTAAAGATATCCTGTAGAAACTGTAACCAGCACTGATTTTTGTTACGAAACGTCGTAACAAAAGTCAATGCTGGCAATTAATTTCTATAGAACATCTATAGAGATAACCTTATCAAGTGGTTTAAAAAGCACTGCTAACACACCATGACATGGTATTGACTTAAAAAAAATGTTTAATATACTTTGTAGCATGTTAGGGTTGCATAACAATATACCGCGTCCAAGGATCCGGGAACAGTTGGTGCAGGCGGTGCACTCGCTTCCCCTAGAATTTTTAAATTTTTAGGGGGTGCTAAATCACATCTGAATATATATATATATATATATATATATATATATATATATATATATATTTACGACGGACTTTTATCTGTTTTCGTCTGCCATATCCTCTCATAAGCCTTTGGTCGGCCCGAGGCTACTAAAAAAAAAGTCACTGGCCCATGGCGCCAGACAATGGGACTGAATCCGGAACCATGTAGGAACACTTCTTCCTACACAGTCACTCCTGTGCCTATGCTCCATATGTTCTTCCATTAATGCTACAGTACTGACATGATGTGTTATAACGTTACAGAATATGTCGCTAGCTTGTGTGAGTTATCACCTGTATTATGTTTAATTACGCGTTCAGTATTAAAACAGCATTTCGTTGCCGTGAGGTATTAAAGTACAACTCTTTACGCTCTGAATACACATATTCCCGAGGTTGGCTTTTCCTTTCGTTCCTCTTGGGATTGATAAAACTGACCCACCCCACACACATACCACTAACTAAATTCCTGGTCATGTGACTCTGTAAGAAAGCATTTGTAGGACAGAGTTTCGGGCGATGCATTGACTGGTTGGTTAGAATTCTAGGCAAGATAATTCAAAATATCGAATAATGATCATTTAAGCAATGTGCGCAGGTTTCCTTCGAGGGTACATATACTAAGTACCAGTCAAATGCCGAAATAGGTTTACTGCACCACCCCACCCAACAATTGTATATTGTGCTGAGTCAAAGGTTTTGCAATATTTTAGTAATTTACGCGCTTTATTCGTCACATTACAACAAAAGCAGCTTCGCACACAAAGTAGAGGCCATAGTGTTGTACCGTCCACACGCTGACACCGGTTCTTGTCCCCCTCTTAGTTGATGAAACGTGGCCTCAGATGATGTCAGACGATGGCCTCTACTCAGAATGCTAGGCAGCTTTTGTTGTGGCCTGACGAATATAGGAAAGAATTTAGCAAAGTATTGCGCATCTGTTCACTCAACACAATATAATCGATTCAATATAATATTGCAACATCAACCCCCGCAAACTATGTAAGGTGAAAGTATGCGAATGTGATAATGGTAACTTAGAGTAAAAAGTCAGTGCTTTTCCATTATCTAAAGCGATTGGTTTATATTAATACAATTATGTAAATATACATACATACATACATACATATATACATACACACATACATAATACATATATATACATACATATATATATACATATATATATATATACATATATATATATATACATACATATATATATACACATATATATATATACATATATATATATATATATGGATACAAATATATACACATATATAAATATGTAAATATATAATACATACATATATATATATATATATATATATATATATATATATATATATATATATATATATATATATACATACATCTGAGTGTGCGTTCCTGTGTGTCTGCGTCTTTTTAGATTTGTGTGTGTGTATAAATATATACATATATATATATATATGCGCGCGCACACAG
This sequence comes from Octopus bimaculoides, assembly GCF_046866305.1. Classification (NCBI taxonomy): domain Eukaryota; kingdom Metazoa; phylum Mollusca; class Cephalopoda; order Octopoda; family Octopodidae; genus Octopus; species Octopus bimaculoides. The sequence goes on from NC_142941.1 coordinate 50,217,735, forward strand.
ACACACGCCCACGCACACAATCACTCTCTCTCTCTCTCTCTCTCTCACACACGCACACATACACACACTCGTGCAGAATTACACAATTGTATTGCTTCAATTAATATTCCGATCAGCGCTGCAACCATACATATACCACTAGTTTATACTGACTGACTCTGCTGTCGCTCATACCACCACCACCACCACCACCACAGCCACCACTTACATCAACGCCACTACTACTACTACTACTACTACTACCACCACCACCACCACTACTACTACTACTACTACTACTACTACTACTACTACTACTACTACTACTATTGCAACCACCACAACCACCACCTACACCAACGCCACTACTACTACTACTACTACTACTGCCACCACCACAACCACCACCATTACTACTACTACTACTACTACTACTACTACTACTACTACTACTACGACTACGACTACTACTACTACTACTACTAGTCTGTCACAACAAAACGTGTGCTATTTGGTTTACAATTGCATTTGATAATTTCACCAATGGACATTTAATGCATTAAGAACTAATTAAATAGAAGCATGTTCGGTAACCTTGATGAAGGATTTAATTGAAGTACAAAAGTAGATTATACAATTTCGCTATACACATCTTCCACATGCCGTCCAGGAGAGTTTATTGCGGTATCTCTAACTTCTATAATATCATCCGTAGTTATACTTAGTTATAATATCAACGCAGTTACCCGTTTAGCTAATTCTATTTTAGATAATTCAAACTATGTGGTTGTCTCCCTTGAAAAATTAATTGTTACGTTCATGTTTATTCTACCCCATCCCGGGAGTAATTTTAATCAACTAAAATGTCTTATTTCAAGAGGTTATGTTAACATCGATTTCACTGTGTTGTTTAAATAGGCGCAAGAGTGGCTGTGTGGTAAGTAGGTTACTTACCTACCACATGGTTCCGATATTTTGATCCCGGTATCGAACTAGTATTTTGTTATATCGACTTCGAAAAGATGGAGAGCAAATTTGATCGTGGTCGGATTTGAACTCAGAATATATAACCACAGGGTATTTTGTCCGACGCTCTAGTGATTCTGCAATAATAATGGCAACTGATTCCTAACAAATGATGCACCAAGACTGTCTTTAATAAATTCCAGTGTTAGATAACATTAAAAGCGTATATCGGACATAAGATATGAATAGAAGAGAAAAAAATGAAAGACGACAACAATAGATTACTATAACATAGCACAATATTTCGAAATGTATAGGAAAATGATTTTTACAAAAGTGAACAATAATTTGAAAGAAAGTTTCGATAAAAGATTATTTTAAGAACATTAATGTAATCTTAGTGGAATATTGTTGTAGACAGTATATGGACGTAACTTCTGTTGCTGTATACATTGATTTCCGTCTTTATTTTATTCTGAAAAATAATAAGAAAGAAAATATCTCATTTATATCACCAACATTTGCATTCTTATTGTTTAATTTCAAAACTATTTGCCAGAATTAAATATCCACACGTCACAAAGAGTTAGGGGATTTGTAAATTAAATAAGTTAATTCAGGTGGGGAAAAAAAGCGTCTAATTACTGTATGTAAATGCATTGAAGGACAATAAAAAAGAAATACATTAAAAAAGATGTTCAAGAATTAGACAATATGAGACCAAAATGAAGATAGATGTTAGGTTATATGTATTAGCAAAACCATTGTAAATTTACAAGCTACACAAATACATCGAAAATACGGTCACCCAATAAATAAATAAATAAATGAAGTCTTTTCAAAAAAACATGTTCAGATATTGTATTTCAACAGTAACGGAATACCATTAATTCTTTGGAATGTATTTTAAAAATGTTCAGAAAATTGGTTGTTCTAATGCGTCTGACAACGCATCAGACCTGTATACAATCTAAGTTATTTATGTTAGTTTCATGTGTTGCTATTATTTAGTTCGGCATATCTAACCGTTTTTTAGTAATGTTTACTGCAGGTTTTTCTTTTGCTATATATTTGCATTACAGCTATGACTGTTCACTATACTTTTTCTTTCTTTCAGTTGTGGAAGTTTTAATGTTACGTATAGCACGCCGGGCGAAATGCTTAGCAATATTTCGTCTGTCTTTGCGTTCCGAGTTCAAATTCCGCCGACGTCGACTTTGCCTTTCATCCTTTCGGGGTCGACAAATTAAGTACCAGTTGTGTACTGAGTCGATCTAATCGACTGGCCCCCACCCCAAAAATTTCAGGCCTTGTGCCTGAAGTAGAAAAAAAAATGTTACGTATAGCATCTAAGCAGTGGGAGCCTCATAAACATACGTTCAACTTGTAAATATACACACGTGCGCGTATGGCGGGGCAGTTAAAGACCTTGTCACAAGGTTTCGGGTTCGATCCCACAGCATCTTCGGCAAGTAGCTTTTACAATAGCCCAAGCAAAACTTTGTGAATGGATTTTGTACACGGAAACTGAGAGAAGCTTGTCACAAGCGTTGTGTTTTATTAGTATCGGGGAAAAAAAAACAAAAACAAGAAGTGCAAATAAAGATAAAAATGAAAATAAAATTATGAAATGACGGACAGGGTAATTAGAACGTGAATACAATTTTAAAAACAAAGTGATACAGAAACAATTGTTACTGGTCATTAAAGTTGTGTTAAAGTGTTTCGTTGTCTTTCTATTTAGATTATCTTTTACTCTTCGCTAAACCAACACATTAGTTTTACGGATGTGACATCCGGCTTTTCTACACTTAAAGCATTTCGATCTAACTTAAGACTACAATTCAAGAGATTAGATAGCCCAAAGGTCGGGTTCAGCTCTGCATTGGAAATACACCATCTTTCTAACCTTCCAGGAGCTATATATATATATATATATATATATATATATATATATATATATATATATATATATATATATATATATATATATATATATGTGTGTGTGTGTGTGTGTGTGTGTGTGTGTGTGTGTGTGTGTGTGTGCGTATATGTATATATATATATATATATATATATATATATGAACTACTAGCGTTCTACCTCAGATTTGCGTTTGGCCGTACGGCTTTTGAATGTTGTTTTCACTGTCCATTTTTTCCTGTCTTGGTTTGTGTTTGCCACCCTGGAATCCTCTGTGTAGTGGGTTGATCCACTACTCAGGAAGAGACTATTCTAGAGTACGTTCTGTCTTATCTTCGAAACGTCTAGATAGAATAGAGACAGCTGATGAAGGGATATTCCAAGTGGCTTTCCGTTTTCCTATGTGTTCGTTCCGTTGTCTGTAGTTTATTGTTCTAACGTCCTGTACCCTGATATGCATGTATATACACATGTAGATGTAAGTATGTACATATATGTGTGTATACATGTATATATATTCTTTGTATTATTATATATATATATACATATATATATATGTATTATCCGAAATGTATAGTATTAAATATTCATCAAGCCAGATCTTAGCAATCAGTTTCGCATAAAGAATACAAGTCTTAGGTAACAATCCGATTATATAACTTTACTCTCACCAGAGTTAGCTGATTTGGAAGGGAATATGGCGACTGCTATTTATGTATAGCTATCGCCTGCAATGAAATAATACCAGATTTGTTGTTTAATTGTATGAAGACGCCAAGTTCTTTTGCTGCTTTACTTTATCTGACTTCACTGGTCCTTGTAGGTGGCCGTTTGACATGCTAGAATTAACGCTGATATTTTCTGGCAAACACACTGTATTCTCTTTATTAAAGGAGCCATTGGACAAAGCGAATCTACAGAAGCCAAAAGGCAAAAACAGGAATCCCAGCTTTCAGACTTGCTCTGGGCCCGTATAACACGAAGACGTACAGTAGCAACAGCAACAACCACAATCTATATATTTTGTGGTATGCACCAGGCATTTGTACAGTTTTTGTTCGATTCCTCTCTAGATGTAATTAAAAAGCGATGTGTGTCAATGCCATTTGCGAAGCAACCATTGAAATGAGAAGCAATTTCTTCTCTTTGTTTTCTTTCTCTTTTTTTTCTTACTCACAGAGATCTTATCTATTCTTAGCTGTTATCAACACCTTTTTGTAAAAATTTGTGACGCTACAAAATTTAGCTGTCGTGAACAATACATAGGTGTAACGTTGAAGTAATAACAACGTACGTTTCAGCTCAGGTATGTAGGCTTCTTTTCTCCGTTCTTTGTTTTCACTTAAAAGAAAAAATATCTCTATTTCTTTTTTAAATTTAACTTAAATTTATCTTTGATATTTTTTTTTCCTTTTACACAAACATAAAATAACATTTTTCATTTCAATGCTACTTTGAGGGGTAGGGGTAAAAATCTAGCATCTAATTTTTGTCGGTAGTATATAATGAGAAGCGCTCAGCAAATAAAAGTTGATTTGCTTTCATATATTTCAATATTCTCTAACCCTGTATTTCGAAATGTGTGAAAGAAAAATTAAACACCTTTGTTTGCATTCTTATTTTCACTTTCTTAGGCTTTTTCTCCTCGCCTTCTATCACTCTCTTCTCTATGTAATAGCACCTGACACTTGTGAACATGTAAAATAAATATCAAAGATTAACTGTTCGCTTAACTTACTTAAATATGTTATCAGGAAGGTGTAACTTCCACACTTTAAATTAAGTATGACAATTGAAATTAGCAATAATTCTTTTTGCTTTCTTTTTCTTGTCTCTGGTGAATTAAATAAAAGTCTTGCAACATCGACATAACGAGATGATAAATTCTGTAAGCGTACAGAATTATTTATAATTTAAAATATAGGCAGATATTACAGAAGGGTACACGGCTTCTAAGAGATGTAAAACATACGAGTACACTACACTAGAAAGCTGTGTTAGGTTAATAGGCCGTGAACATATGAGATTGATGATGGTCGCTGGAAAAGGAAAGGGTTAAAGACAGGGGAACACATACACACATTAGTAAGATACACATGTACACAGACAGGTAATATAGATAAGAAGGAATAAGGTTTTAGGAGCGGTGATTAATGTAAATATTAGAAATGGCTGCTGTCAGGTTTCATAACATCAATGTTGTTGTGATCACGGCTGACGTCATTTGCATTAGTTTTATTCCTTTCACCGTTCTTAGTGGCTTTGTCACTATCGACATTGTTGAAATGAGTTAAATGGATCTCGAGCGAAAGAAATTAGAATTGATGAATGAAGAATAATATGACATTAGAAATAAAGCGGAGAAGGAGGAATGCAACCGAGAAAGACGACTGAGAATAATAGAAAATAAGAAATAAAAGTGACTTCTTAATGACATGTTCAGTGATATTTCTTTCGTTGGAAATGAGTTCTAAATCTATTTCGTCTTATATAAAATATATCCGTGCACAAGAAGGAATTTTAAATGCGTAGCTGGCTGTTTTGGCAACAATATCTCAATTGGAGGTATTAGTCAGAGCTTATAATTATATGTGAATGCAAAATAACGACATTACATTTCTCTTTTCAAATAAGATGCAGATAGAAATATTCCGAGGTCTAATCCGAAGAGATGTGGTTACTTGTAAATATTTTGTCTGTTTTCTTTTTTTTTTTTTTCATTACTTTTGGGGTATTGGGGAAACGGCAACTCAGCAACATTGCAATCAGCCATCAATTTTACGCGGTTAATTTATAGTTGCGAGGAAAATTGCGTTCATGAGACGGAATAGGAGAAATGGCTGGAAAGAAGAGAAAAACAATATCATCTGAGAAATATAGCTCTAATATTTAAGTGACATTATTCTAACGGAATATCTTTTTCTATGATATCATGCACACATCCTACAATTTAGATATGTGTTCATGCAAGAGAGTTAATATCTAGATTAAGTGAATGAAGCTATTAGTATAACTACAATTATTAATATTTTTCCTGCAAGCAGCGTTGCATTGAGTAATTGGCGAGTGATTTGTTAGCGTGCACTGTTATGATCAAATACCTGAATGATGAATAAATGTCGAGATGCCTGTATGTCTGTAATGAATTATTGTTAATAAGATTGTAATTTTTCGGATTATTAACTTCACCTTTTAGACATTATGACATTGGTTTGTGTGTGTGTGTGTGTGTGCGTGTGTGTGTGTGTGTGTGTATGTTTTCCCAACACACACGCAAGCACACGCACATATATGTTCGATTATATATATATAGAGGACGTGCGCACCTCATCAGATATGTGAAGAGGTAGAAGTGTCCTACGTCCATGAAAATTAAAATACTTTGGATTTGAGTCAAACTGTTATTAAATATGTATGTATATATGTATGCATGTATGTATGTATGTATGTTTGTGTGTGTATATATGCATACGTATATATAACTACTTATACATACTCCGTTTTCACCTGTTTGCTTTGTAATCATTGTCAGGTGTCTCATTCGAGGATAGCTACATTATACCGTGCTGGGCCCTATATTCATAAACTATGGCGAGTAACGACGCTCTTATGCAACAGGCCCCTGAGGCAAATATAAACAATCTACTCCAGTGCTATATATAACACAACAGGGTCTAGTCCTTGTTGCGGTGTGATGGTTTGGGTTCCTAAATAATCCCGAGAGCTATACCTGAGGAGCAGAAGCTCCTTCTGAAGTCTTCCATGCTGAATAAGTCAAAGGAGAAAGATCAGATTAATATGGACCAACTCTTCCGAGAGGTAGAAATGGGTTTGGATAAGGACTAAAACCCTTACCTACCATCGATGACAATTCAAAAGCAACAAATCTTAGGAGAAGAAGGCCTTCCTTAAGGGGAACATAATATAACGTGGTGCAGCAAGATCTGAAAGGGAACCACCGTTCTGCGTTACACGTCGGGCACTGACCTGGAACCCATTAGTGAGGTGGAAAGTGCAGTTTCTAATAGTGACTGGGGACAAGAAGATACTGAGGCAGGGCTGAAAAAGTATAGATCCCGAGGGGCAGATGGACAGTCCAGAGTCCAGCGGTATTTCGTCTGTTTTTTACGTTCCGAGTTTAAATTCCGCCGAGGTCGACTTTGCCTTTCATCCTTTCGGAGTCGATTAAATAAGTATTAGTTACGCAGTGGGGTCGATGAAACCGGCTTAATCCCTTTATCTGTCCTTCTTTGTCCTCTCTATGTTTATTCCCTTGGGTGATTAGTCGTGATCACTCTGTGTGTATTAACATATTCAAGAGAATGGTAGCTTTAAAGCTATCGGTAGCCATCTTTGATGTAGGCTTACACCAATTCTTGTCGGTATTTCATAGAGTTGGCATAACTTCCGGTGTATGTAACTCCCGCGTCTGCCATTGTTAGCTGAATTTGGGCAATATGGCTGTCTCCCTTATCTTTCTATATTCTGCAGTTACTATATTCTGTTTCATTACATACTTTATATGCTTTCTATAATGTTGACGCTTTGAGTCGGTGTTGTAATTAAGAACCCGTCGATTTCGACTTGAAGCCCTGCAGATCTTAGCGAGTGTTTGAATTTTTCCTCGCTATGTGTACAGTCTGACACATTTCTTCTTTATTACGTTTTTAGGTTTTCTCCTATTCCCCTAGTACGGACAGTCGTCTGCTTTTCAATGTTGTATTTGCAAATTTTGCATTTTCTTAAAAACAAAACAAAACAAAACAAAACAAACTAAAACACGAATTGATGATAATGTTTACAGGAGAATGAGACAAAGGTGGCGGGTGGGTGGAGGGCAGTAGAAACAAAGAGGGGGTGAAGGATGAAATGAGTCTATGGACGATAGCACGATTACTGCTGTCATGGCAACGACAGTCACTGACAGAGATAGAAATTGATGTCTTCTCATCGGATATATTTGACACAAAATGAAGAAAAAAGTTAACAACAATGACTTTGAGGACAGTGGAACCACGAGGGAGTAAAGTGAGTGAAAAGCTTCTAAACTTGCCGGACGCAAACGGGACAAATTGCAGCAACAACAAAAGAATAAAGGATTCTTCTTCTTTGTTGTTGTTGTTGTTGTTGTTGTTGTTGTTGTTGTTCTTCTTCTTCTTCTTCTTCTTCTTCTTCTTCTTCTTCTTCTTCTTCTTCTTCTTCTTCTTCTTCTTCTTCTTCTTCTTCTTCTTCTTCTTCTTCTACCTAAATCAAGTTTCCTTAAAACAACAACAGATGTCGCTACTAAACCCTTCCTAAAAGAAAACTTCCCTCCAATGTCCTCCCTTCTCTCTACAAAATGAAAATACAGGAGCTCACATAATACTAGAAACACTTCCGCTTTCAGTTACAACAGATTTCACTGAATCCTAAGTCTCACGTTGTAACGACGTCGAGGCGAGAATTCAACTTCGTGATGTCAGAGATAGAAAGAAGAGAAATGTGAGGAGAAAAACACAGCCCACGAAAGGCGAAAGCAGGTATATTCCGAGTTTCGTCTCTCTAATCCTCAAAGTTTATAACACACACACACACACCAGTACAGCAATTTGAGCAACAACAAAAACGGTTTCAACGAAATTTACAAGAGGAAGCACATCTACATTTTCAAAAGAAGGAATAAATCAATTAGAAGACCACCAACAACTGTAAAACATATAAGATGAACCTTAGTTTATTGATGTTCAAAGAGCAGCATGGAATTGATAGCGGAAGTTATAAACAGCAAACTATATCCACTAATGGCTTTTAAAATCTCATCAAAACTTCCAAAGCCAGACTATTTATCCAGACGTCCAAACATAAAACTGGTTAAAAGAAAACTATCTCTTTTATGTTTTGCTTCTTTAAGAAGAAGTTTTACAAAACTCTTTAAGGAAAGCTATTGAATTCTCCCTTCTCAACCAAAGAGAAAACCAAATGAAATTCTTGAGCGAATACTCTCGTGCCAATTTTCTATGTCTATGAGTTCTACTAATTTTGTGTATCTGTCGAGGTCCCGAGGTGGGTTGACAATGTTCTTCTGGAAATCATTAAACTTGGAAATACGGGGAATCATCTTGGAACCAGACAGTAAGTCGATGCCACTGGATGTTAACGGCAACGAAGGGAATACGTGCAGACGAGCGGCCGCTTATGCTCTGACAGGATCAGGATGAGCCAATTCCTTCAGACATCTAGAGGCTTCTTTGGGCATGTTTCGATTTACAGTGCTAGTGTAGACTGGGCTTTATTTTCGATGCAAGATAGGGTTGTGTACGGCTGGCTTATAGAAAAACTGCATGCAAAAGCCTAGATAAAAACCTGCTCAAACATTTAGAGCCTGTGACTCGTCGCTTAAAGCTTATAACAGCAGTTGAAATAAAGGTTCTTGAAGTGAGCCGAAATCGACAGCCTCGCAACTTAACCATTATACTACGCAACTTCATCTTTTGAGCATGGCAGGGTCAATGCATGTTCCTTTTTTTTTTTCTTTGGCTCTCGTAAGTGGTAGGATTGAAACGCCTGTTGTTCAGACAATTTAACGAAATAAATGCTTTACAATATCCATAACTACCCCTGTCTCAAATTTACTTGATATGTTCTACTGCCTTTCTCCCAAGGACATTATTCTAACTACTGTAAGGGCTTCAGTAAATAACTGACGTTTTAACAGCTTCAGTAAATAGGTGAAGTCTTAGCGAAAATTATCCATAACCGATTATTATTCTATATTAGATTATTAGATTCTATAAAGGACCAGAACAAATACTCGTCCTACAGAACCTCGAGGTTCATCCATATGATTAACAGTCTAACTTAGTTTTATTTTATTTATTTTTCTTTTCATATCGAATATAATTCATCTGCGATTATTATAGGAATTCCGTTGTTCTATAAAAAATCAAAGAGCGGAAACAAATGTCCTGATCTCTTATAACGGAATAACGGAACAAGAATCGAAGAGAACACTGACATTTCAACAAAAGGTTAAATATATGTGTGTTGTGTGTTTGGCTTGCACGTTACAGTCTCTCTGTCTCTTTCTTTCCCTTTATTTCCCTCAATCTCTATCTATCTCCCTCAATCTCTATCTATCTCCCTCAATCTCTATCTATCTCCCCCAATCTCTATCTATCTCCCTCAATCTCGATCTATCTCCCCCAATCTCTATCTATCTCCCTCTTCCCCCCCTCTCTCTCTCTCTCTCTCTCTCTCTCTCTCTCTCTCTCTCTCTCTCTCCTCTTTATCTCCCTCTTCTCTCTATTGCACAAACCCACACAAATCTATATTAGTTTCAATCTATTAACCCTGATGTTTTCTGACGAAATGCGAGACGTGCGCTGCCGTGTACACTTGTTAGGCTGCCTCAATAACGTCACGAGCGCCTCGTTAATCTGTCTCCAGTTCAAGGGAAATTACTTGTAAATAGCTAGCCATACATTAATGAGTTGTGTTTACTAATAACGCCCCAGGATCCTGTAATTATTGTTTCATTTCTTATTACAAAAATGGTGACTTGCTATAGACTGTATATTTCTCTTTTTCTTTTTCATACAATAATGTTCCACTCTAAACGAACTGAAATTGCTGTTATAATTATTTTATCGTCTGTGCATCACAAACTTTATTCTTTCGATAACAATATCTCATTGAAATAGAGACATTGGCTTGAAATTCGGTTTCGAAATTTCTAAAACATATTTTCAAATCATTGCTCTTGTTTTATTTTCTTCTTATAAATGAATAAAGCGATATTTAAAGAATAAACGGGATATTAAAAGAGAAAACAAACAAAACAAAACAACGAATGATTATATTTTTGTCTGACAATTTGACACTTATTTATTCACAAACTTTCTTCACCACTTATCGCTTATTCTAATTTATTTCTAATTTCGCAAAATAAATGAATGAATGAATAAATAAATAAATAAAATGAAATAAAATTAAAGAAAGAGAGCCCCTAAAAATATCATATCCTTTTTCAAAAACGAGATCTACTCCATCTTTATGACTTCAGGGCATAGTTTGTCTTCATTCCATTTCCATTCATCCCATTTACAATCCTCCCCCGCCTCGCTCCTCCTCCTCTTCTATCTCCCTGAGTTCTCTATCGATTTTCCTTGTCGCAGTTTCCAACAATCGCACTTTACTTATGTACAAATAGGGCAAATAAACACTCAAAGAAACTCTAAAACTGGGTTCAATGAAATTGGTTTTTAACAAAGAATAAAAATTCTCACCGTGAAAGATAAAGTAACGAGCGAGAGTGTTGCAGTACACGCGCGCGCACACACAAAATAAATAAATATATATATTCGTACATACATACGTACATACATACGTACATACATACACACACGTACGTACACACACTCACACACATACACACACATATGCGTACATACATACGTACATACATACGTACATAATTACACACACACACGCGTACACAGACTCTCTCTCTCTCTCACACACACATGCTACCATAGACAGACAGTGATTCCTAAATGTGAAGACTAATCTAGTTTGGGGAACTGCCGAACTGGTTTTATGTGAAATGTGGAACTAAGAGGGGCACATCTCGTTTGTTGGTTTAGATAAACTCAATAATATCTATGAGAAAGCAGCGTTTTATTGGAAAGAGATTTGGCAGCTATACTTATCAGATTTTTATACCTTGCAAAAAACTTCTTGTTGATTGAAAGTTTTGAGTGAATGGCCTGATACTTCTATAGTTGTCTCATCTCTGTCGTTGGTCCAAGCATACCCAAGTAAATTTATTTGATGTAAGGGAGAAAGAGTGTAGTGTCAATTAAATATAACACAGAGGCCTACCCCATTGGCTCTCAGTCCTAGAAATACACACGGACACACACACACATATAAGCACATACACATATACACACACACATGCACAAACGTAATATATATATATAATACATTAAAAAGTCAGCTTGAATCTTGCTTGTTTGCTTACTTGCTTGCAATGTTACCCAGCCAAATGGAAAAATATTCTGAAAATAACCTAATCCTGAAAGGGAAGAAACCCTTACCTTTCGATTAGACACAGTAACTTGACAACGAAAAAGTACAATTTGCTTTTTACAGTAAACGTTTCTATTTTCGCTTTTGTTAAACACAATATCTTAATCATTTAGAAATATTTTTAAGTGAATGTAATTTAAAAAATGTAAGTTGTTTGTACAGTAAGTATTTATATTTTAGCTTTCTTTAAACAGACAATATTTTAATGTCTTTTAAAATTATTTTCAAGTGAATAACATTACAAAATTTTTGGGGGCATATTTAATCAATATTTTAAAGTGAAAATGACATTAAAAATACGGTAAATATTTCGTAAAAGACCGTTCGTAACCTCGGTGCGAAATAAATTTTTCCATAGGTTTTTTTCGAGTGCATTCAACGTATCCCACCTCCAAAGATATGGATGCAATTACCTTAAAGGTCCAACCGTAGACCTCTGGCAGTGCTGTTATTCGTGGTACCGTTTAAGCTACAGAAATATCAACGCAACCATCATTTCTGAAATGTCTGGGCGTGGCACAATAATAATAATCCTTTCTACTATAGGCACAATGCCTGAAATTTTGGGGGAAGAGTAGGAGTCGATTACATCGACTCCAGTGTTTCACTGTTACTTAATTTATCGACCCCAAAAGGACAAAAGGCAAAGTCGACCTCAGCGGGATTCGATCTCAGAATGTAGCGACGGGTGAAATATCGCTAAGCATTTCGTCCGGTATGCTAACGATTCTGCCAGCTCGCTACCTGATTCAAGTCTTTTATTGGCTGAGGACTAACAAATTGTTAAAGTTTGTCTAGTTTAAAGCTGTTAGTGAAAATTTGGTCGCCGTTGAGTGAGAGAAAATATGAGAGAGATGCCAGAATAATGTGATGAGCTCACAGGTTCTCGACGTGGCCTGGGCGTGGATAGGGAAGATGAAGGAGACAAAAAAAAAAAAGAGGCAGGAAGAAATATTTAGTGAGGAGGCTTGGGCAAGGCGTATCAGAAGACGACAATTTAATTGGCAATCGCAAGAGAATGGTGTTGCCATATTATCGTGTAGTCTTGATGACAGCAGTCGTATTGCTATGGGAGAGATATGGCAGCGGTGAAGGTGGGAGGAGAATCGAGAGAGAGAGAGGGAGGCAGAGAGAGAGAGAGAGGAAAGAAAAAAGAAGAGTATGTGTGTGTGTGATCGGTGCTGGGGTGAGGGTGGAGTACAACGTCTTGTTCGTGTGTGAGGGGTGTGGTTTTGCGTGTGGGGTGTGTATGTATAGAATGGTAATGAAGAGGAATGGAACAGGCATTGTGATGACTGCGGGGTGGGGGCGGTCAGGTGGTGATGGTGGACAATGATGATTTGGATGCTGATGGTTATGGTGATGATGTCGATGATGAGAGGAAGGAAGAAGTATATTGATAGTAGTGATATTATTATTATTATTATTATTATTATTATTATTATTATTATTATTATTATTATTATTATTATTATTATCGCTGTTGTTAAATTTTGAGGATGATACAGCTTGTTACTGCTATTGAAGATGATGATTCTGCTGGCGGTAATAATGAGTTGGTGATGATGATGATGATGAGGATGATGATGATCATGATCATGATGTTGATGGTGGTGGTGGTGATGACGATGTGCTCCCCTGTTGACAGCGATGACAACA
>NC_142941.1:50236330-50263830 GCF_046866305.1 Octopus bimaculoides
AGGAGGGAAGAAGGGGACGAGGGGGGGAGGCGGAGAAGAAGAAGATGATGATGAAGATGGTGTTGGTGATGAAGACGGTTTAGATGAAGTTGAAAATAGTAGTAGTAGTAGTAGTAGTAGTAGTAGTAGTAGTAGTAATGGTAGTAGTAGAAGGAGAAGAACGGTGACGACGTTGATGATAATGATAAAGAAGAAGAAGAAGAAGAAGAAGTCGATGATGATGATGATGACGATCAAGAAATAAAGAGAAAGAAGAAAAAGAACGACTATGATGATGATGAGGAGGGGGACAGAGAAGAAGAAGAAGAAGAAGAAGAAGAAGAAGAAGAAGAAGAAGAAGAAGAAGAAGAAGAAGAAGAAATGCTGAATGAAGAAAGAAAACAAAAAAAAGTTGGTTTGGCGGTGGTGACGGCGTGGGGAGAGAATCCAGGCAGAAGAAATGGTTTCCTTTGTTCCGTAGAACTTGCAAATTCTGGAAGGATGACAGCTATGTCAGAAAGGTGAACGAGACGTGCTGGCTTTCATGCCTACAGGACACTACTGTGTGTCACTGACGTTTTATTTGGTGGGCCTCTTACCGTTTTGTTTTTACAAGGAATAACGGTGTTGTTGGAGGTTTGGATGTATGTCTGGACGGCTTTCGATCTGTTTGTGTATAACTCTGGTGTGGCAAGTCTCCCTTTTGTGTGTGCGTTTGTGTGTGTGTGTGTGTGTGTGTGTGTGTGTGTGTGTTGTCGTCATGTTTGAATGTCTTTATGCGTATGTGTGCGTTGCATGTGTATATTTTCGCATGCCAGTATCTCTTTGTATGTCTTAATATGTTTGTGCGAGTGTTTGGTTTAGAGAATACGTGGGTGTCTTTGTTTCTGTGTGTGTATGTGTGTGTGTGTATCTGTGTTTCTATTTCTGTGTGTGTATCTATGTGTATGAGAGTAAATATGTATCTAAATGCCTGTTTCTCTCTGTGTGTGTGTGTGTTTGTGTGGGTGTAGCTATCTTTCTTTGTACGTCTTTGTGTCCATGACTGCGTATCTGTGTGTATAAACCTGTTATATGAGAGCAAACATGAAACTAAATATCCGTGTGTGTGTGTGTGTGTGTGTGTGTGTGTGTGTGTGTGTGTGCACTTCTCAAGACAAGACAATAAGAAGTACAAGTTAGAGAGGATTGATAAGAGAAAGGCCGGAAAGAAAAGAAAATAACAAATGGCAAAAACTACCAAAATATACAAACAAATGAATAAATAAATAAAACAGAGGCAATGTATAGAAGTTTCTGGTTGAAGAAAAGAGCGAGTAGAAGCCGACAGAATGCTGATGAAGTGTTTAAAGAATTGAGTGGGTGGGGGAAAGGGAGAGGAGGAGTCGGTGAAGATGATGGTGGCCATGATGATGACGATGACGACGACGACGATGATGATGATGATGATGGAGATTTGTCTATTTGCCACAAGGACAACGAAAGTACGAAACATTTGATTACTGTATCGAAGACAAATAATAATAATAATAACAAATAATAATAATAATAATAATAATAATAATAATAATAATAATAATAATAATAACAGTAACAACAAAAATCAATGCAACAACGAAGGTGGAGAGGAAGCAGGAGTAGTAGCAGGAGCCTGAAAAGGGGCTGGAGAGGGCATCAAACCGGATGTAAAAACAGAACATAGATAACCCTTAAAATCGTTACAACTTCACAAAGAGACTTTATAAAAAATTGCACCGTTAAATGTTTTTCCCTTTACGTTGTTTTACATGAAACAGGTAAAGAGGAAAATTAGAAGAACCTCAATATTGCACGACAGGTATGTTAAGCAGCGCAGTAATTAACTGGTGAGGGTAATAGTAATGATTTAAAAAAAAAGATGTACATTTACCCAATCCAATATTATCGGATTTCCAAGCCCTTTGTAAGTGTTCAAGCTTATATATATATAACAGAAAATTAATGAGGCTATTTTATCCTCTGAGATGGCAGAATCGTTAGCACGTTGGACGCTAAGCAGTATTTCGTCTGCCGTTACGTTCTGAGTTCCAATTCCGCCGAGGTCGACTTTGCTTTCCATTCTTTCGGGGTCGATTAAATAAGTACCAGTTTCGCACTGGGGTCGATGTAGTCGACTTAATCCTTTTGTCTTTGTTTGTCCCTTCTATGTTTAGCCCCCTGTGGGCAATAAAGAAATAAATTAAACATATATATATATATATATGTGTGTGTGTGTGTGTGTGTAAATGACAGTAGTCTCTGTCTACCAAATCCACTCAAGCTTTTGGTTGTCCCGAAGCTATTGTACAAGATATTTGCCGAAGATGCTACGCAGTGGGACTGAGCCCGGAACCATGTGGTTAGGAAGCAAGCTTTTTACCACGCCGCCACGATATTTTATTCGAAAGATTTCGGCTTCGTGAAGACTTGGTCTCTACAAGATTCACTTTTAAAAGATGAAATGCTGTTACAAGAGACAAGACAGTCAAAAAAGCTAGTGATGCTTCGAGCTGTAGTTGTGTGTTGCGAGAGACAGTTACAATGGTTCAAGGAGAGGTTACGGTGGTCTGTTGTGTTGTCGATGGTGGGGTTCAAAATAGCTTCAGTGACTGTCATTTAAGGAGTGGTGATAATGGGAAAAGTAGTAGCGGTGCTAGTAGAAATGTTGTTGATTGGGATTATGTTAGCGGTGGTGGTGATGGTGAAGATGACAGTGGCTGTGATGGCTGTTATTTAGGGGGTGTTGATGAGGGCGAGAATGGTGGTGTTGTGGTTAGTGGTGGCTGTAGTGGCGAAAATGGGGATAAAGGTAGACGTGGTAGTAGCAGCAGTTATTTAGTGGCGATTGGATAATGGAGGAGGCGGCGAAGGAGGTAGTGGTTGTTGTCGTGGGGATTTTACTGGTGGTGAAAGTGGCGGTGGGGTTAGTGATGTTTGTGACGGTGGTGGTAGCGGTTGTAGTGGTTAGTGGTTGTCATAGGTTTTAGAGATGATGGTGGTGCTGCTGCTGGTGGTGGTGGTGGTGGCAGTGGCAGTGATGGAAGGATGCTGATGGCGATAGTTGTGGTTGTAGTAGTGCGGGGTGGGTGGGTTCAGTGGTAGTTGCAGTAATGGCGGTGGGGGAGGTAGTGGAGTTAGCGGTTGTTGTGGTCGCAATTGTCTCGGTCACGATGACAGTTGTCGAAGAAATGGTGGTTGAAGTTTTGGTAGGAATGGTAGCCTTGAAGCTATTTGGTTGTAGTGGTTATAATTCTTGATATAGTAGTAGTAGTAGTAGTAGTAGTAGTAGTAGTAGTAGTAGTAGTAGTAGTAGTAGTGGTAGTAGTAGTGGTAGTGGTGGTGGTAGTTGTGGTGGTGGTGGTGATAGTAGTAGTGGTGGTAGTAGTAGTGGTGGTTTTAAGTGTTGGTAGGCAAATTTTCCCGATTGAAAACTGCGTGGATCATGGCTTTGGGCAATAGTGTAGTAATGGCGACTTAAGTATGTGTGTAAGTGTGTGATTATGTGTGTGTTTGCGTGTGTGAGGTTATGTATGTGTGTGCTCGCAGATGACTGTGTGTGTGTACATGTGTGTGTGTGCATATGAGCCCATGCATGTATCCATCACGGGAGGAAGGATCCTACATGTATGGCAAATGGTATTAGTCGTTTGGCTGGGTGTTATGCTTTGGCGTAGTTGAAGTTTCGGCGCTAGTATTAATGGTGGTGATGGTTTGGGGCGCGGGGAGTGAGGTTTACTGGTTGAAAAATGGTCAAATTAGTTCAGCTGACAGTATGTGGTGACAATGTGCGTGATGTTGTGACTGAAGTGAGTGGCGGTAGTGGTGGCGGTGGTAGTGGTGGTGATTGGCGTTTGTGTGCTGGTGGTCATAACAAAGGAAACAACGACGTTAGGGACTGGGTTGGGCATGGTAGGAGTGGCAGTGTTGGTGGTAGGGGTAATGAAAATAATGGTATTCATTGGAGAGGTAGGGGCTGTGTCGCTGTCTTAGTAGCGAACATGACCCGACTGGCTTTACATACATTTCTATGTATTCTATGGTTGTCTATTGGTGCGAAGTTTGACATGCAACGACCGCTGTTGATGTTGTTGTTGTTTAAACCTTTGTCAGTCCTGAATCACGAAGGCCTGTGTTCAAATACTTTCCAATCCCGAGTATCTTACCTTTAATTGGAAAATATGTTGGTCTCAAATTTTGGCACGTGTCATCGGCGAAGACATGAATTTGTGGTTATGAAGTTCGCTTCTCAAACACAGAGGCCAAAATTCGATTGCATGGCGAGACAATTTAGACAATTGGCTTCTGCCATGTCGGCAGGTCGATTGCATCGCCCCCAGTGCACAGTTGGTACTTATCTTATCAACCCCGAAAATATGAAAGGCAATGTCGACCGGGGCAGAATTTGATCGCAGAGCGTAAAGACAAACAAAATGCTGCAAACCTCCCTCCCAGCTTGCTCGTATTTCTCATTTATAGACGTGCCATTCTGTTTTTAAGATACTTATGTTTAATTTGAGGGCTGATTGGTAAATATTTTTAGCAAATTTCTCTTGGAATTTATTATCAGATGTGTCCTTGTTTGAGGGAGCTGATTCGAATATAGTATAGTCGAAACCAAATCTGGAGATCTCGGTTCTATCTCCTCATAAGGCAGGATGTAGAAGCCACAGCAATTTGGAATCGTGTGAGGGAGAAAAAAAGTGACAACAAATAAAGATGAACAACATATTCAAGGTCGAGGAAACAGAAGAACAATGGGAGAATGGTAAAGGATGACGAAAAGAACTACGCGGGTAAGCTGTCAATGCAAAGACTTAAGTTTCAATAAGCAACAGAAAAACGCACACATAAATATTTGCATACATAGAAGTGTCTATACATAAGTCTATACATAGCTCTACATACGTAGAGGCAAATGCAAGCAAGTACACAATTATGTATGTATGTATGTATGTATGTATGTATGTATGGTCCTTAATGTATGAAATATATAAAGCAAATGCCACTTCATTCTTGTAATCCTTTCATTGTATTAGCGATCTGCGATGATTACAATAATAATGGTCAATGTTAGATCAGTTTGAGCATTTTCGTTATATACGTCCACAGCTTGCACTTTTAACATAACAGAAAATATAAGTTAACTTTTCTGTACAACGGGAACAAAAGATATATCTAGTCTTTACAAATCAGATCTGGTTTATTCTGGAATAACTCTCTGATCAATGCAGACTGAAAGTTAATAAATAAGTATCAAACAGCCAAACCTTTTTGCAAAATAATAAATAAAAATACAAGTAAAACCGCTACGTTTTCTGAATCCTGTCATTTCTCCGGGCAACAGGGAATCATAATTATACAGTGGTAATACTTGTGATTAGTGTAACAAACAATACAATAAATAGTATTGTATAAAAGTATTTTTTAAAATGGTGGAGACGTTACACAGAAGACAATTCTAAATGTGATATCTTAATATTGCTATCATTAAATATTCCCTTAAAACAATAGCGGATATATTATAATAATAAAACTGGGATGAAGAGAAAGGAAGAGGGACAGAGGGGGAAAGAGAAAGAGGAAAGCAGACAATGAAAATAGACTAGATAACTACATAACTACATAGAATTTACAGAATGCTTCTGTTACGGCCTCGTATTAGGGCGATAGGAAGGCAGACTACAGTTTGAATAAGACTAATGCATTATGAGATGAAGTACATAATTATGGTTTATGTTGTAGAAGGAGTATTTAACTTCTTTCTCCCTTTGTATGGAGACACAATAGCCCCTAAAGAAACTGCGTATTAGAACTGGGATGGGAAGCAAGCGATATTGAAGGGAATCTAATGTTATGATGAAAACAGGACAGAGATAGACAGAGAAATAGAGACAAAGAGTGAGTGAATGCGTAAGAGAGGGAATATGAAAGAGAAAGAGAGAAGGAAAGAGAGAGAGAGAGAGAGAGAGAGAGAGAGAGAGAGAGAGAGAGTGAGAGAGTGAGGTCGTTTGTTGACTTGTCGAACACACATATCGGCGCAGGCGTGAATGTGTGGTTATGAACTTCGCTTCTCAAAGATAAGGGCCCAAGTTCGATTGCATGGCGAAACAATTTGAACAAGTGTCTTTTACTATGTTAGCCAATACCGGAAGTGTGAGGCTTAATAATCGGAAAACTGGGCAGGAGTTAGTCCCACAAGCATACCTATACAGGTACATGTATTGAAAGCACGTCTATCCAATTTGGTGACGGCTGAGCAACTGCTAATACATAAACAAAGAAAGAGAGAATCAAGAAAGAAAAGGCGAAGAAAACAGATGTCTTAAGTTCGTTCATTGGGGATTAACCCTTTAGCGTTCAGATTATTTTGTCAAATTTAAGGCTTATTTATTTGCATTATTTAAAATTAATCGTTATCTGATTATATCATAACTTTGTAACTTTAACGCTACGATTATTTATTTTAAAATGACATTGTAGGGTAAATATGAAAGGCCAAATCTGGCCAGTTTGAAGATAAAACAGGTAGAATATTTGGGTTGGAGATGACCGGTTTAAATGCTAAACGGTTAAGGAAGATAATGACTTCTAAGATACAGCACTGCAACAGGGGCCGCTTCCTATAGAGAATCAGAACATCACAACTGCTTCAGCCTATACTCTACCTATTGTGTGGATGAAGGTACGAAGTGGGTGTGTTTCATTGTCACATACGTGCAATGCCACAAATGTCACAAGGAAAGGTCAGCTGTCTTTGACTCTAAGAAGTTTCAGCTTACAGCCATGACAGACTTGGCATCACTTTAACAGAGGATGCAGTCTATTAACGATTTAAACAATAAAACTAAACTGTTAGCACATTGTATGCATGGAACTAAGTATATTTCGTTTAAGTATCAGCCGCTTTGTCTTTTGACTTAGTTCAGAGAGACAAAAATTTTGGATTGGAAGCGTTTAAAAAATGCCTTGAATATATTGCTTAAAAAACAATTTCCTGAGAGCACTGTTCTTAGCATGACCTGTCTTCCATGAAGTTTAAAAACCAAATGCAAGGATAAGTTGAAAAAAAAAATGTTTGGAGTGTCACCCGAGAGCCAGAAAAGAACATAAATAATTTACTGACCTACCTCTTCGTAGTTTTGTCAATCCAGTTTCACTCATAAAACACAGTTCGACACGACTTTACAGTCAATGATACCTTTTTGAGATACGGCACAACGAGATCAGACCTGTTGCTACATGATTACGAAGTGAACGTCTTAACTACATGTCATATGTCGTATTTTTAGACATTACTTGATAACCTAAAGTAGAATGGGCAAGTCAGTTCTTATGCTATCAACACACAGACATTGATATTATTGATAAAAAACAAATTTATTTCCCTATGTTTTTACATAAACAAATTTAAAATGGGATAAAATTCTTCTAAATTTTTCAGCTCACTTGGTAATTGTTAACTACAGCTAAAAAGATTTTATCCATTAAACAAATTCAACACAATAAACAGGGGTCACAACGACACTATTTGCAACATCAGTCACAACGAAGCTTTTCAGAAAACCATTCATTAGAAAATAAGGAATAATGAAAGGGGAGTAAAAGAAACTTTGATAATGAAGGAAGGTCATTTGAAATCTCAGACAAATCACCAGAATGAATTCCTTTTCCTTGTCTACAACATTACCAAACAGACGTACACATACTCCAGTACATATATACGTACACACGCACACCCATACATATATATTATGTACAAGTTTGAGATTTTCTGTATTGTATGTATTTACGCAGTGTATATATATATATATATATATATATATATATATATATACACACACACACATATGTATATGTATATATGTATGTGTAATCATATATATAATTATATATATATATATGTACATATATGTATGTATGTATGTACGTATACGTGTGTGTACGTGTTTGTGTGTGTGTGTGTGTGTGTGTGTGTGTTTATGTATATTGAGTGCATATGTATATACTTTTGAAACATGCGTGTGTGAAATGCAAATGTATTTGTGAATCTATGCGGAATGATTGGATGGTTTTGTGTTACGAAGTCATTTTTTTTTTTTTACAAACCTAACGCTACAAAAACACCAGCAACAAGAAGAACAAGAAAAAGTTGGATGAAATGATTTATCTAACCGACTCAAAAGCATTTATGTTGCTTTTGGAGTTTGTTTTTGTTTTTGTTTTTTATTGTTCTGTTTTTGTTATTAGATTAATGTAAATGTCTTATGGTTTATTCTTTTGGTGAAATACGAGAATTAAAGAATGGTTCCATCGACGTTTCTTATTAATCAGAAATAGTCCTGTGTTTGCCTGCTGAAAAAACAGTCATTCAACCCCAGAAATATTTACTCAACGAGTATTTATTGATAAGACATATAAAAAATTACAAAATAGAATCATAAAAGAATGATACATTTTGTAAATAAACGTCATTAAAAGCCATAAATATATGTCTTGGACAAGATTTCTTTGTCTTACTCAAAGTTTCTTAATAAACTAAATACACAACAATTTAAATGCCGTAAAAAATAGCATGAATTTCCGTACTTTTAAAGATATTTTGGTTTATGCTTTTTATAAAGGAGGAGCAAAATCAATTTAACACTTAATAGTGATCTAAGCTTTGCTGGGCTGTCGGCTGGCAGGTTCGAAGCTGGTAAAACATCACAAACTTTGGATTTTCTAAACCACAAAATGGGTCTCCCGTAAATAAGTGCTCGGGATGGAATATATAACTGTTACGTAATATATTCGCATGCGCAGTAGACGATTGCAGTTTTCGTCTCCAGAATAGTTTCGAAGTGTCATCACATTAGATATCATATATGTTTTCCCTATATTTCTACCACTTCTAAATTGATCCTACTGAGTAAAGACAATCTCTAGTTATTCAGTTCAATTTCTTTTGACATTTCTCAGATCCATTACGTCTTATTCTCTCAACAGACTCTCTATTCTTATTAATTACCTAACACCAACAACCTTCAATTATATCATTGATATCATTGACTACGATGAAAAGATTCAAATACTTGTTGCAATTTATATAATAGAGTCTTTTGAAGTATTTTGCGCCCGATTAATTTGGAGGTAGGCACGAAATATCAGAGAAATCAGTTAAAGCTTGGAAAACAGCAAACACTATAATTTGAAACCCTTCACTGTGGATCAGCTATGGACACAACAAATCAGAGTTCTATTGTTGTTTTAGCAAGACAGCACCTCGTACAAAGCCTGCTGGAAATCACAATTTTCGGACTTGAAAACCGCTAACAACCAAAATAGAATAAGCATATTTACATTTGGCAGTGTTCGGCCAATATGAAGAATGTCATTTGGTGTTAATACAACTTCCACGCAAATATTCACATTCAAATAAGTTAAGCAGTTGTATATGTAGTTGACAGTAAGATTTCACTGATATGTGGGGACTGGAAACCTGCCATTGAGGATGCGCATTACATAGAAATTAATAACAGATAGTGCGCCCTTACCGGACGATTTTTGTCATTGTTGTGAATTGTTAAAAAGATTCAAAGGCATACCGGTTTCGTAAAATTACTGTTCAGTGGCTTTAAATGCACACCGATTACCGAACGCGGTAATCGGTGCATGGCGAACAGGAAATTGACCACGTGGAGGATAGGAAATAGACTTGAAATCGGTCAGGTTCTTGGTGGGAGGAATTAGGAAGGAGCAGCATGTGGAAGTATATAGTTCTATATTTGGGTGTGTAGATGCGCTCATATACTTTTGTGTATATCGATTGGAGTTACCTGTAACTCCCAATAAATTGGTTGAGTGCCCTTCTTTCGTTTGTCCACTAACTCGTATATATATATATATATATATATATATATATATATATATATATATATATATATATATATATATATATATATATATGTGTGTGTGTGTGTGTGTGTGTGTGTGTATACACGCTCACACACAACATTCTGATATATTATACCCAATGGAGAAGGTGTATAACGTGGACATCCGAATTGCAGCTAAAATATTAAACAGTCCTAGCTTAAGATAAATTTGAGTTAGAAATATTGCATTAGATATACCTATACAGTTAGATATAGATATATAAATAAATATTGAAAGAGAAAGAGAGAGGGGAGAGAGTGGGGATAGAAAGTGTAGAGAGAGGGGAGAGAGAGAGAGATATAGATTTAGAATGGTTCGATATATAGAACTATTTTATATATAAGTATACATATATTCATGTATATACACACAGATAAACACACACACACACGCACACACGCACACATACACACACGCATACACATCACACACATACACATCACAAAATTTACATTGAGAGATGGCGCGAGGAGAGGAGAGAGTGAATGTGAAAAGCAGAATATATAAATCAAATGACGAGCTAGCGCCACCTATATAAAATGCTTTACATACATACATACATACATACATATATATATATATATATATATATATATATATATATATATATATATATATATATATATATATATATATATATATATATACATATATACACATATATATATATACATATATATGTATACATATATATATATATATACATATATATATATATATCTACACACACACACACACACACACACACACACACACACATATATATATATATATATATATATATATATATATATATATATATATACATACATATGTACATACATATATATATATATATATATACATATATACATGTATATACATACACACACACATATATATATATATGTATATATATTTATATATATTTATATATAGTGGCCAATGCAGACTCTCATGTATTTCAAGTAAATTCCTTTTAACAATTGTCACGTGATAACATCGATTCTTTCCACTTAAAACTATATTTAGTTTCAATAAAATACACTATTTTTTAGGTCATATGATAATAAGGAATTGGCACGCGTGTCGCATGGAATTGCATACAGTTCAACGGAATAATCGAATATTTCGTTATAAAATTTCCTCCCCCCCTTTTGTGTACATGTTATTAGGAACTTAATGCTTTTATTTAAACCTAGAATTGAGTTTTATTCTTTGTGGCGTTCAATTTGTATACGAAGGAAAATATAAAAAATCCACAACAATTTCCATTTCCCTATTTTGGTTTAAACATCTATTCAATGCTACATTGCCTCATTGGCCTGGTGGTGTAAACCTTAAATGTTTCGTCTTTTCATTGAAACAAATCTATTTATGGATACTGTTTACTTGGAAAATAGACTTGTAAATTTTGCTATTGTTCCACCCAAAGAACTCTGGCACCCAGCAGATATATGATGTCAGGAGTTCTAGCAGTGACAATGCTGTGTCTTTTCTATGTGGTCTGCTTCCAAGATCACATTTTCCAATATGTTGTGTTCTTGTTCTTTTAAAATGGTAGAGTCTAAGTTCAAAGGGATATGGGTGCTGTAGTAACGAGGCCCCCACTGAGTTTGAACTATTGCTTTTAGGTTTTGTAGCTCAGGACAACGGCCAAAAATAACGCAATAAAAACAGGATCAGTTTTGGGATGCGAAAAATAACATTAACGCTTACATGAAAGTAACTCAGTCAATCAGATATTGTCAACAAAATATGTGGCCAAATTTTCTTGAAAGTTTGTGGAGCGTTGTAAAAGCTGGGATTTCAAGTTCCCAAACAGAACAACCTCAGGTGCTACACAGAACTTTGTCTGCTAAATTTGTGATAAGGAGTTCTCATTTTTTTTTCTACGTACCCTGTCTTTAATAACTTTGAACGATTTTCCTATAAATCACGAAAATATTTTATATAATAACAACTTGCAAATACCTCGTTCACAGTCTTAAGAATGACTGCAAATACGAATGTTCCGGATAAAAAATATGGAAACCCATACGAAAATTAATGTAGTCATTCTCACCTTGACACGCATCCCACTTAATACCCTGTTTGCAGATAAGGTGATATCCTATAGATATACAATAAGCAAGCACCGGTCAACCACTCTACCAGGGTCATGGAGAAATCCAGAAGCTCTGAAATATCCTTAGAAAGAAGGATGGTAGTCTGGAATGAAATGCAAGCATAAGAATATTATACGTCGTATAAGCGCAGGCGTGGTTGTGTGGTAAGAAGTTTGCTTCCCAACCGCATGGTTCCGGGTTCAGTCCTACTGCGTGGCTCCTTGGGCAAGTGTCTTCTGCTATAGCCGCAGGTCGACCAAAGCCTTATGAGTGGATTTGGTAGACGGAGACTGAAAGAAGCCTGATGTACACACACATACATACATACATATATATATATATATATATATATATATATATATATATATATATATATATATATATATGTTTGTGTGTCTGTGTTTGTTCGCCCACCATCGCTTGACAAGCGATGCTGGTGTGTTTACGTCCCCGTAACCTTAGCGGTTCGGCAAAAGAGACCGATAGACTGAGAACTAGGCTTTCAAAGAATAAGTCCTGGGGTTGATTTGTTCGACTAAAGGCAGTGCTCCAGCATGGTTGCAGTCAAATGACCGAAACAAGTAAAAAAGCAAGAGAATAAAAGAGTCATTGGAATTCTGATTTCGCAGAACAAATTATACTTTTATGAAACTTGCTCTGGGAAACCCATCAGTTTGACTGTCGCTGCAATCGTCGACGAGACCTGCGACCATAGACGAGAAACTAGCAATTGAAAGACATTCCTCGACTCGCATTAAACTCCGTTGAGATTTCAAATATAAACGACATGAAGAGAAAACCAATGTAATCCACAAAATGACCACCCAGACGCAGTAAACCCAAGCGTCAAATCACGTTGAATTTTCTGTTCGATTTTTAGTCCTTTAGAGATTTTATTAATAAGAGAGTGACCATGATGGAGCAACTTAAATTATATAAATTATTGAGCATAGTTAGAATCATATATGTATTTGTGATATTTCATTTCAACAATATGTGGACACATACGTACTCACAGAGATGAGTAGGCGCGTGTATCTGTGTGTGTGTGTCTCTCTGTCTGTACGTTTGATTTCTATTGAAATGAAACCTGTATGTTGTTTACCGCAAAACAAGGCCTTCTAATATTTACTTTGCAATTATTAAATAGAAATACATTTTATCAATTCGCAGCTGGGAAAGTTCTAGTTGACATAATTAAAATTTGATCTCACAAAACCTGAATCTGTAAATGCACTTCCAGAAACCCTTAACGTTGTGTGTATGATTAATAGTGTTTCCGGCAGATAGAGTAATTACTATTTGCTTAATGAATCGTGAAAATAACAGAAAAATTCTTCCATCGATTAATTTAATGGAATGGTAATGGGGTTGATTGGAAGGGTGGTGTCTCACAGAACGAAGATCAGTTCTGTACCATTGTTCAACTTAAAATAAGATTGTGGCGAATTTTGCTTCTCGCATTGTAAACCATTGAAGTTATTCACTCCTCTAAACCAGTACCTATTATCATTATTATTATTATTATTATTATTATTATTATTATTGAGTGAGAGAGCAGTGCATGCCATCAAAGTAACACTGGGGTAAAATATACGAAGCTCTCTATACCCATCATGACAACTCGTCTGATAAGGGTACACCAGGCACATGCATCACAACCATATGTACATATCAAGATAAACAACGCATGACCTTGTAGGTGGTGGTCTAGTTAGAATTTTCTTCTTCAGGTTGAGTAGCCCATCCCGCTCAAAAGGTCCCTGAATAAGTGTTGTTTAAGGTTGTTGAACAAAACACCCACGTTTCCAAAGGTGAATTATCTAAACCCCAAAGAATTCCTTTCAACACATGGCTATGATGCTCCCCAACTACTTCTGCT
This sequence comes from Octopus bimaculoides, assembly GCF_046866305.1. NCBI lineage: Eukaryota > Metazoa > Mollusca > Cephalopoda > Octopoda > Octopodidae > Octopus > Octopus bimaculoides. Next base: position 50,250,212 of record NC_142941.1, read on the forward strand.
CGTGATCAGAGATGCACATATCGTCAGCCACCAAGGGATATGCTGATGATAGATTATCCCCCTCCCCCGAATACCAGTCCTTGGGTTTGGAATTGCATGTTAGTATACATCTGGTGTCGCTAACGTGACTTTAAACGTTGTTACTGAATTTTCTATTTTTGTCGAATTGATGTGATGTTAGGAGCTGTAAAATTGTTTGTGTTATAACATCAGCGATATTAGATATTAAAGAAGTAGGTTATAATATTTTTAATTAGATGTAGGCTAAGCAGTGATGTTTTAAATAAGCTAGGTGCATTTATATTTAACACATTTGTATAAAATACCATTGTTGCGAAAAGTCTATCTGGAGAGAAATTCTCCTTTCAGACAATGTGTGTGAAAACACATCGCGTTGAACCATGAAAGACGTCATCTGACTACAGCATTCGCGTTCCTACATTGATATGCCTTATCAACCGCAGATAACAAATCTATCATTACGAACGTGTTAAGTATAACAGTACACAGTCTTATCTTAATCCTCACCGCTTAGCGTGTCTCTTATTAATTATTTCTAGTTGCACAAAGTTTTGCGTACAGCTGGAAATTTATAATTTGTTGCTCAAACATAATTATTGAAGTCTTTAGCAGGCTGTGAGCGGCGGATTTTTGCGAGTTGCTGCTAAGGTGTAGCTACATAGAAGACATTAGGAGCAGTGAGGCTGTGGTTTTTACCTGTTCTTTATATCTAGCTGTTGCCATGTAACTTTTACCATCCACAGTAGGTTGAATACAGTTCAGTTGTCTACACTTTGGTACTCTCGTATATATATTTCCAAGCTCTCAGTTCTAAGGTATCGATTTCATTGCTAAATCATTAATAAATCAATTATAGATAAAAAAAAAAAAAATTAACAATATTAGCGAATTCTAACCTAGCTCTAGGTAAGATTGAAAAATCGAAGGAAAAAATCTTGAAAAATTTATTTGTTAAAATGCGTAAAATAAACACACAGTATAAAAATGAAGAGCTTGATTAGGAAATTATTTTTAAAATGATGTTAAACCTTGATATTTGTAAAATAACAAGTATGTGAACTGCGGTTTCATAGGGTTTATGACTTGAAATTAAGTGTGTTGCATCTCTTCCGAGGTTTTAAAAGTTCCTCTAATTCACCAGTTTGGAGTGATACTAACGTACTGAGCGTGAAGAGGTTAAAATTGAAATTTCTTTCGGCGGAAGCATTTGAACTGATTGTGCAGAGAAACGAAACGACTATGCCTATATTCATATTCACTTGCCCACGTATACATACATACATACATACATACATATACACACACACACACACATATATATATATATATATATATATATATATATATATATATATATATATATATGCACTCATAAATATATACATACATATCCACACACACACACACACACAAAATACATACACATACACATACATACGTAAATATATATATATATATATATATATATATATATATATATATAGATATGCAGGGCAGGGAATCGTCAATTAGTACTCTTAACTCTTAACTGTGAAACGATCGTACTAAATTAACTAAAGGCAAGTGTTTTTTTACTCTTCTCTACTGTTTTTTGTTCTGTGTGTATCAAAAATATCGCTATCAATCTGGAGTAATAATTTGTAGTTTTGAAATCAGTAGTTCTTTGACTGCTATTTCTGAATTCTGGAGAAGCAAGTTACTGTCAATCCCTATATATTTATGATTATATATATATATATATATATATATATATATATATATATACATTATTTTTTAACCTTAATCGTTTGTATACGACCCATATTTTTCACTATTACATATATGATTCAATTTTTGGAAAGCTTTCTCGAAATATGAAACATATTTTTTGAAAATAATAATAACAACGACTCTCTCTCTCTCTCTCTCTCTCTGTCTCCTTCCCTTCCTTCTCTCTTTCTCTCTCAAATAATAATAATAAATAAATGAAAGTAAAAAAAAACGAAATAAAAAGGCAGGGAATAAAATATGAAACCACGTAAAATTGCTTTCATCATCGAAATACACATTTATTGATTTTTCATTATTTTGTAATATTGAATATTTGAGGAACACTGAATTAAAGTTGCAATGTTCTTACAGACTTTTAAATGAAAAACGCTATTCGATCGTAAAGTTTCCAGGTAAACAATATTATTAATGTTGGAAGTGAGGGGAAATAAATATAAAATTAATAAATAACATATCGACAGGAAATGCTCTTCTCTGTTTAGAATATTTTTTAAATTTATGTATTTATGAAATACTTTTCATTTATCAAATGTATTTGATCTCGTTTTAATAGCAAAGGTTTAGTTATTCAGCTCAGACCGACTGCGCGGTTTTGTTAAGGAAGTCTTACGTGAAAAAGTGCGAAAGGATTGTTGGTTCCCTTAGGAATTATTCCTCTAAGACAACCTTAAATGCTTTACCAATAGCCTACTATTCTGTTGTAGAAAATATTAATGAGATAGCATGCATAATTAATTCTGGGAGATATATAATATACACACACTAGGAGATATATAATACACACTCACTGGACCCGGAAACCATGTGGTTGGGAAGCAAACTTCTTATTACACAGCTACGCCTGCACATATATGTGTGTCTGTGTGAGTGCGTATGTGTCGATGTGTGTATGTATGTGTACATATTTAGGAAGTTACTTGATACAGTTATCATATTTAAAGAAAGATTTTTTTCAAAAAGTTAAGATTAAGAAAAAAAAAACTTTTTAGAGAGTAGACTTCTACTAATCTTTAGGAAGGCATTTCACAAATTCATTGAGAATTGAAAGTACTTGCACATTTATTAAAGCCTACACACAATTTGTGAAAGTCCTTCCAAGAGGTTAGTACCATTTTACTCTCTAAAATGATTTTTTTCCTTTATATATATATATATATATATATATATATATATATATATATATACACACATATTTGTGTGTATAGTGAGCGGAGAAAATTCAATAAGCTCAGATGATCGCTGCAACGGGAAGACGAATTACTTCTTAAGAGGGTGTCCAAGTAATAAATGACGAGTAAGTAAGAATGATAACGTGCGTAGAATCACTTCATCCCAATATTTAGAAAAGGGAGACAATACGACAGGAGAGCTCCTTGTTTATATGTAACCGTCTGGTGAGGCAACAGACGTGCTCCCTTCTTTTTGCATGTCATCAGTAGACCGTATTCACTTGCATCTGGCCGCGCTCAACCGGGTTAATTTCCATAAGGACAAAGAAACAAGATACGTGAACCGAGTGTGTGTATTAAGACTAGACAAGGGGAGAGTGTTCTGTTTGTGGAGATACAACAATGGTGGAGTGGGAAGTATTTGAGCTTCTCCAGGCATTTTAATGTTATAATCTCCTTTGAGGGAATGCTGAAACTTAAGGAGAAAATGCGTGTGAGCATGTGTGGGTAGTTTGTGTGTGTATGTGCAACAAGAAAGGTGAAACTCAGAGTTACAACGGAGTTAGATACTGGATGTGTATATGCATATACAATACATATGTATTGTATATACATATACAATACATATATTTCGCCTGGATTTACAAGCTTTTACAAGTTTTATTTTCTGCTCACGAGTTTTCGCTTTACGATCGTTCTCCGGTTACGAATTCAGTCGTATATCGAGGCATGTGTGGTAACTAGCTTGCTTACAAACCACATGCTTCCGGGTTCAATCCTACTGCATGTCACCTTGGCCAAGTGTCTTCTACTTTAGCCTCGAGCCGACCAAAGCCTTGTAAGTGGATTTGGTAGACGGAAAATGTCCGTCGCATATATATATATATATATATATATATATATACACACACACACGGAAAGGTTGACAGTTACATGGTTGTTTTGTTGTAGACGCCATCAGCAGTGATGGTAATCTGATACTTCGAATTCACTGCCAACATTTTCCTTGCAGAAGTTAATCGATATGTACTCTACGGAAAAAATATTGAGTAATCCTACAGTTTAATGCTGAAGTGAATTGTTTTTATCTGTAACTGCACATAAAACAACCATTAATATATATGTATATATATATATGTATATGAAAAGAGAGAGTGAGTGAGAGAGTGAGAGAGAGTGCGAGAGAAAGAGTGCGTATGTAGTTATTCAAACAGCCAATATACCAATTCCTTGCTTCGCTCTTCCATTCAAAACGAAAATATCGATAAATGTTAACCAAGAAAGTGTTCCATCTTCAAATAAAATATAAAACGAATCGCTTCAAATAAAGGGAAATGTGTACAGCAGAACGGATGGAGGAGGGGAAATGGTGTTTGAAGTTTTTCAGGAAGGGACAGGAAGTTGAAGATATTTCGTGCTGCTGCCATTAAAGTTAAAAGCAGAAGAAAATCCTTACCGGAAGTAGTAAAATTAGTGCCTGTTGATGGTGTCTTTGTTTAACGCATACAACAGACGAGTTTTTGTAGATTCTTGTATTTGAAGATTTTCAATTCACCATTCTGGGGACTATTTTGGAGTGGTATTTCCTATTTGATGTTTCAACTAGATTAATAACAGCACCAGCAGCAACAGCAGAAGCATTATCCCCAGCAACAGTATTATTATTAGTAGCAGCAGCAGCAGTTTCGTAGTCATATCTAAGACAAGCAACGACGATTAACTATAATAGTAACTTGGAACTATTTCCTTTACTGAAATTTTACCGATCCAACATCGCATCCTTACTCTAATATTGTGCTTCCGAACAGCTCTGAACATACATAAATACATACATACATACATACACACATACATACATACATACATACATACATACATACATACACACATACATACATACAGACAGACAGACAGATATACATACATGCATACACACATACAAATAGATAGATACATACATACATACATATTCACACTCACATGTATATATCATGCGTGTGTGGACATACATATACATGTTTATGCTTATGGATAGATACATAATACATAAATATATATATGTATATATATACAAACACCCACCCACACACAACCCCACACATATATAGGCACACAGTTAAGCAAATAAGTGCAAAACGTGAACAAATAGTACTCAAATACCAAAGGTAGAGTAAAATTCTATTTTAGTAACGCCGGAATAAACATGACAAACTCTTACTCAGAGTTTCTTTTAACAGTTCACCAGTCTGTCGTGATAATATTTGAAGAATCGTTACGTGAAACCCTGTGCAACAGGTTGTGAAATCTTTTGGCTTTAATAAAATAATAAATATATATATATACACGCATAATAAACAACCGAAAACTTTATTACGGAAAAAGGACATTTTTTACATTTTTAACTAGAACAGCTACCGGTTTCGATCATTTAAGCAGACAATCTAGTCATGCTGAATTAAAATGGAAAGTAAATTGAAATTAATTTTAATTCAGAGTCAATAAAATAAAGTACCAGTCATGTACTGGATTCGATGCTATGGATTAATCCCTCCTACTAAAATTGTTGGCCTAGTGGTATACTTTGAAATAATTATAGAGCATAATCTCTTAGCAACGTGATATAGTGTCTGTTTCCGAAGGAAATCCCTGCATGAGATTGATACCAAAGTATGTTTCAGTGATGCTGATGCTGTTCACTCTCGAGGAAGACCCCTCAAAGAAGGTATCACTCTTCAATCAATTTAATATTATTAGTATATATATATATATATATATATATGCAACGGTAGATAGATAGATAGATAGATAGATAGAGAGATTTGAGTGTGTATGTTGTTAAGAGTGAAAATATGAGTATATATACAAGATATGAATACAGCAGAGTGACTGGGTCGAAAATTAGACAAGAATATATCTATATAAGAATGTAGATACATAGAACATAGACTTCATATGGATACAATATAATATTGGGTCTCCATTGAAAACTTTATAAATACGAGACCACATGGAGATATTGAATCTGTGTTGAGTTTTCTATAGATATATAATAGTTTTGATACTGTCTCCACGTATCGAGTTGTTTAAGTAGGTTTCTACCCTGGGATGTGGTCTTTACATTCAGACCTATATAAATATGATATATGATATTACATTTGCATAGAGTTTTATATAATTGTAATACTGATACTGTGTTTACCTGAAGTTCTATATAATAAATATAATATTAAATTCGGATAAGGTGTCTGCGTCTAAATCTCTATATATATATGGTAGAACCTGTATCTATTTATAGAGCTAAATAGATAATACATAGATACCCTCACACACACACATACATACACTCAGACACAGAGCTGCATAAGCAAGATATAAGTATATATTTCTCTGACATAAATGTCTGGACAGAAGATACAAGTATGATAGTTAATCATAATATTTAAATGATCTGTAACTCCAAGACATATTTAAACAGAATTTCAGAATTTTCGGACTAGGAAAAAAATAGCTCGATAAACATAGCCAGCCATATCTGCCAGTTGTGTTATTATTTCCAAATTGACATCTCTGGCGTGAGAAATTTCAGTTATAAAAGAAGTCTGATATTTATAGACACACAACTTTAAAATGTCCCGCTTTTATCTCTATTCCGAATTCTTTACGATCATCCATGCATACACACGGACAAACGGAGTCCGTTATTTCTTGACAAATCACGATGCGTGTCATTCGAGAATATTCACAAGGCATGAATATTTTATGAGAGGAACACAAACGATCGGTATTCACATCTCAACTACTAATGCGCTGCGTTCGGTTAAGTTTCGAATTACATATGGAGAAATTAATGCTAATACGAATGCTTACTCAATGAAGCTGCGTCTATCTTTAAGATAATGCCATGGATTATTCTTTGTTCGCCATTATTACAATATCTGCCATTGATTCCAATAAATGGGATGTTATCGAAGATGGGATCTATAAGACTTATATTTAGATTTGGTGTTTCCAGAGTAACCAGTATTGAATTAAACAACAATACATAGCCTCAAATAACTAATGATGTGAAGTGTTAATGAGTGAGTTTCTACTCTATCATTGGGTCTGATAGAAATTACAGTCACATTTCGCTATTACCGTGCCCTATCGTCTTACACTAAGGAAGAACACGTTGAGCGATGTAGTCCTAGTTACACTATTCCTGAAAATTAGTGAAGGGTCACGGCTGGAAAGGCCAACAACACTAAAGAAAATGACAGACATATGAAAAGAAAAAGAAGTTAATTCTTTCAGAAGTCAGAACTATCTGTGGGTCCAGTGTGAAACATCAGTTTCCTTTAACAAGGAAATAAATGAGATAATAATGTACCCGGAGAGCACGCTTGTCTATTACAAGCTGCAGCTCAATACCCGATAAGTTTTTGTTTGATCTTCGTGGAAGTGAGACCGAGACGCAGTACAGACTACTGTACTGCGTGACGTCATATGCGATACATTCGCAACAATTACCATCACTTGACAAGGTTCAACTGAGACTGACAGCTTGGATTTTGCAGTCATTACATCTACAGACATTCTACACCACATCCATCCCTCCCCCACCAAACGGCCACCCGATTGATTGGCATGAAACCTTTCGCCAAGAGACCCCAAAATTGGCCCACATGTTTGCTGTTTTCTTGCATTGCTTTTTGTACAGCTACAACTGTGACTACCGCTGCTCAAAGCTGATTGGTCTCATATCCTCCCCACTTCATCCTCCTAATCTCCCACCTCGTCTCTCATATTGTGTCGTACCCACAGCAGGCGCTGTATTAATCCCTATAACAGGTCATTCATTTATAAAATTTCTTTCCTCTAAAATTCTCTCCGTAGTTAGACCTTATTTACATTATTTACATTATTTACATTTGACGGATATTTGTTCTCATCTTGTTTGTTGTTAACACAACGTTTCGGCTGATATACCCTCCAGCCTTCATTAGGTGTCTTGGGGACATTCGAACCTGGGTTCTCATTCCTAAGGTATTTTTCGAAACAAAATGAGGACAAATATCCGTCAAATGTAAATAATGAAAATAATGTAAATAATGTACATAATTCCTCATCTCTTAAATATAGAATTGTAGTTAGACCTGTTTTTCCGTCAACCGTCAACTTCCATCTGCTCAAAACGGACATTAAACTCGCCAGTCTCATTGGTCTTACTAGGTCTGCTTCCATGATATTTCTCCATCGGGTATCTTTGATGTTTTCTTTGGGACAAAGCGTACTGCTTGTAAGAACAGTAGGGGCAACAAAATGCGGCCTTGTCTCGCTCCAGTAATGCTGTCGAAGAAGTCTATCTTGCCGCTTTCTGTTCGACTATATCATTGCCAATTTCAGTAAAGTTCTTTAAAGATATTGACAATGTGTTGAGGGATGCCATAGCGCAAAATAAAAGAAAGAAAAAAATGCTCAATCGGGACTATCTGTGGACACTATCAAATGCCTTTCTAAAGTGAATAAAATTTAGCTTTAGTGGTAATTCATGCGCAGTAAACTGTTCAATAATATTTCTGAAGATCTGCTCACCAGGATCCGTTGTTACGAGATCCAGTTGGTTCCTTTCATAGTTCAACGTCCACGATTTCTTCCAGTCTGTTTAGAATCGTTGCGTGGAAAACATTAGCCACGGCTGACAACAGTTTGATTCCTCATCCATTATTGCAGTTGGATAGGTCTTCCTTATTCGACAATCTCTCAATGATTCCTTGTTGCCAACTCTGTGACACCTTCTGCTCACGCCAGCAGCAATTCAACGGACATGTCAATTCAGCCATTACAGCATTTTTGAGCATTTCTGCCTTGTTATCCCAAGCATCGTTCTTTATTTAAGCAACTAAGATATCATTTGAGGGTGAATGGGTTGATATTTCTAGTAGATCGAGTGATCTCGGAGACCCAGCCACATTTCTACGTATAGCCAAACTGTATTGTATAATGATATGCATGGTACAATGACGTTAGTGATACAGTGACATGCATTATTTCTACACATCAGTAATATATGCAGTTGTGTAGCAGCATATGCAGTATTGATATATCTGGAGTAAAGTGTAGCATGCTTCGGAAATGGCCTTTGGAACTACAAGCATGGTTCTTGCTAACTTAGTTTCATTCAAATGACTTTTTATATAGGTTTATGAAATGATACTTCTGTACGTGAATGTGTGCGTGTGTGTTTATGTATCTCTATATACGCTGAGCTATATATATATATATATATATATATATATATATATATATATATATATATATATATATATACACGTATATCCATGTGTGTGTATGCGTACAGCACATGGCAATGTGTTTAATGCGACAGATATTCCACTCGTTCTTCTAACAAAAGATCACGTGATCCTGTGCGTTATAGTGTCTAAAGTAAGTTGCAGGCAACTGCGTCATCAATACAGTTAAATAGGTTAGTAAGATATTGTTGAAGAGTTTCACTGTGAAAATGATCAACAGTTTTTGATAGAGGTAGAGTGAGCGAGCGAGAGAACGAGCGCGAGAATGGCACTTTATCTATCTATCTATCTATCTATCTATCTATCTATCTATCTATCTATCTATCTATCTATCTATCTATCTATATATCTATCTATCTATCTCTCTCTCTCCCTATCTATCTATCTATCTATCTATCTATCTATCTATCTATCTATCTATCTATCTATCTATCTATCTCTCTCTCTCTCTCCCTCTCTCTCTCTCTATCTATCTATCTATCTATCTATCTGTCTGTCTGTCTGTATGTAAGTATGAAATACTTCTTATACAGATACTCACACATATTTATAGATGTGTATGGTGTGGGAAAGATTGAGAGAGAGAGAGAGAGAGAGAGAGAGAGAGAGAGAGAGAGAGAGAGAAGGAGTAGCAGTAAAAGGAATGTGAGGCAGGAGGAGGACTTGTTAGTTCAAGTTTGTGCAGTTACAGAGTGCTAATGCAACGCTTACTGCTATTAGTAAAGGAAATAGTGAAATGTTAAGAATAAAGATACACTAAAGACAACGCGAAGACATTTAGTAAACACACAGACAAAGGGAGGGAGGGAGAGATAGATAGATAGAGAGAGAGAGAAAGAGAGAGGGAGGAAGAGATAGCAGAAGTGATAAAAGGGAAAAAAGTGTATGAAACACATGTAAAGAACAGAAGTTTTACTCAGCTACATACATATTGCAGTTTACACATACACGTACACATGCATGTATAAATACGCCTACACCTAACACACACACACACACACACACACGTACATTGACAAGAAAGAAGAAGAAGAAGAAGGAGGAGGACGAGGAGGAGGAGGAGGAGCGGACAAATGTGAAGACTAGAGTTGGCGCGAGAAAAGAGAGGTGAAATAAATTGGTCGCTGAATATGTAGATAGTAATCAGGCAAACAGAGAGAGATTAAGATTCGATAAACTGTTCGGAGGAGCGTTGTCGATAACATTTTACGTCATCAATTAGTGGGATCAAAATGGCGGGAGTTTTGTTTTAATCTTTTTCCATGATGGCTGCCGCTGCAATCTCCGTTTCCATCTTAGTGATCATTTTGTTCTCTTATTTCGATTCGTTTGAATGAGCCTTTAGCTTTTAGATTTGAAATATCGATTAAGGTAGGGGAAGTGGGAGCCAAGGAGAGAAGGAAGTTGCCACAGTAAAACTGATTTACAATAAGAAATTGTAATGGAAAAATCTCAAGGAGATCAAACGTTACTGAAAGAAAATGAAACATTTAATGGTTGATGCGATATTAAAGATATTTAATAAGAATTTTTGAAAGTAATCATATGAAAATTAACAAATTCCAGCTATATTATTGAACTATTTTATTTATTACATTAGCATTCTATTGTAGTAGTAGCAGCAACAGCAGTAGTAGTAGTTGTAGTAGTACAGAGAAAGAATGACCTACTAGGTTTTGTAAAGAGAACACAAACATGTGACCAATTTAGTCAAATTGAATAGTAATTACATCTTATTGTTGCTTTTGTGTTGTCCAAATTCACTTCTGACTGAGAAGCTCTATTATCATCTGAATTCCAGATGTGACCATCTCGTCTTTTTAAATGTATCTTGGAGTCCATTATCTTAGATATGCCGATATGTGATTTGATGGAGAATTGACTGCTGTTTCTAGCTGGCTGATCAGCTACGTTGAATTTACTTCACGGGCTCGAAACGTAATTGTATAAAGTTATAAAGCAGTTAACCATAAATAGGTAATAAAATTTCATGAGTAGGGAACGAGATCAAGGCTGAAATAACAGTTGTAGCTGTTTCACTAAAGTTAATGTGATATCACCTGCAAAACCTGTTAATACTTAAATCTTTTACAACAAATCCGATGACGTGACAAGTCAAAAGTAAAACTGAGTCATCCATACTCGAGTTAACAAGGATTGATCAATCTGCAGCTTCGATCAGTCACGAAAATTGACGAGAAAATGAAAGAAAAAAAATGGAGTCTTTACTTGCTCAGTGTTATGTTAGAACAATGCCCGACAGAGTAAAATGATATAAGCTAAAGATTCGCATTGCATTTGTGGTATGGGCGCTGGATAGATACAAATTTATAGAATTGTCTTTTGTGAGGCGAGACCAACAGCATTTAGCAGTATTAAGGGTAGGGGACATATTATTTTGGAGTGGAATGCTAATCAAATGTTAATTTTGTTATAAAAAGAGAAATTGTATCATGGTCAATTTAGACAAGAATCGCCGCCAAAAATTTCTATTCGCGACCAAATCATCAGTTTCAGAATTCCTGTCGGAAAGGAATGTCTTGACATCTTCCTGAGTAGTTACATTGCTACAATGATGAGACCTGATGGTGTATAAGAAGAGTTCTGCTAAATAATTATCTGATAGTAATGGGTGATATCAATGTTAATGTCGGGCTAGACGCTTAATGGTAGTTTGGTTTTAAAGGTAGGTAGGATGTGGAGAGGGGAGATACAAAAGGGATCATCTCACTTTATGGTGCGAACAAAGCCTCGTGAATGAGGATACCGTCTTGGAGCGGAAGGAAAATGGAAAGTGACTTAGATGAATCCGCATTGAAAGCACCGGAATAATTAAACTAAAACAGCAGGAGAGAGGTGATGCACTCATTATATTGGTGAGAAGCAAACTTTGTTACAGATTATCGAAAGCCTTTAGTGTAGCACTTAAAACATAGACCACCCAAGTCTCAAAAGCTGGGAACTGAAAAGTTGGCGGATAGGAATGTAAAAAGACTATTATGGAAAGAAATATAAAATTTTCGAATCGGAGAAATAACCACAAAAAAAAGAACAAAAGTTGCAATTTCAAAATGACCCTTGCTTTGCACGACTGTATATGACAGGGAGAACTGTGAATGGAAAATCAAGCAAGATTGTAAGAATATTAATATTGAATCATTGCTAGGGCAATGCAACCAAGCTGAATACAAATTCCTTTACGTCACCGACACTCCTTTGAACTTAGCTAAAATCACACAATCGAAGTGGAAGCTGCAACATTACATCCTTAGAATGGAGTTAGAGTGATGGGAGAAGGAACTAGTTAAGAAAAATGTTGTTTGTTGAAGATTGATCCCCTGTCTTCTGTAGTTCAGAGAAGATGCAGAAATGCAGAGCCTTGTGGTTGACTTTGGTAGCCTAATCGCAAATTTCGGTTTTAACATTAACATGTTGGAGATGAAAGTTTTCAATCAGTGAAACTCTGGCACGAATCTATTGACACAACCTGAGACCACTCTACCACCATAGAAAAGGAATCTGGTAGAAATAAAGCTACTTTACATATCTGGCCAATGTAATCAACGATGGCGATCTGGCTACCGGTCTGAGAAGGAGTATAAATCAAAAATAAGATACAAATGTATGGCTAGACATAATTTGTGGAGATCGAACATTGATAGACACAGCCGGATCACAGAAGCTCAGAAAAGAAACCTGTGGAGGAGAGCTGTCCATTTTTGATACTTAAGAGTCGTGACAATACATTCAGTTAGTCATTGATCGAATGGTTGAACAACCTATAATGATGGAGAGGATGATTTCTGTATATTAAAATGTATAAATTCAAGTCAAGATAGCCACTATGTGGTTGCAACAACCGCTAGAAATAGTAACCAATTCTTTTTCGAGTCATAAGGAAAAAAAAAACGTTTGATATTGTGATATGAGTCTGACAAAACGATGGACAGATATGTTTAGAATATCATTGACTCATAGGTTTGCTTATCTAGTCTTTCGTAGGTTTATTCTACAAAACTAATATGAAGCCATTTACATTTTTAAGCAATGAACCTTCTCATTAAGAAAAGGTACATTAGATTGAGGCCAGCAATTTTGAGGGAAGGGACAAGTCGATTACGTCGACCTCCAGTGTTTAACTGCAATTTATTTTATCGATCCTGAAAGGACGAAAGGTAAAGCCGATTTTAACGGAATTTGAACCCAGAACGTAAAAACGAACGAAATACTTTTAAGCGTTTCGCCGGGTGCGCTAACCATTCTGTCAGCTGCCCACCTTGCCATCTTGTATATATACGTATGAAAACATACATTTGCGTATATTCATACATAGGTAGATGCATATATATATATATACATAAACACA